>NC_060181.1:39137854-39432854 GCF_021184085.1 Oncorhynchus gorbuscha
TGTCTGTTGAAAATTAAAGATTACTGACAGAGCCATAAGAAAATATTGCTTTATTTATCTGATCATATTGGAATATATTTGTTAGGTTTTCAGTAGGTTCAATTAGGTTCACTAGACTATATGCGTCATTTAAAAATTTTTCAATGAACATTCGAACAGTCCGGCCCTCGGCTTGTAGCTAAATTTTTTATTTGGCCCTCCGTCCATTTGACTTTGACACCCCTGCCTTAAAGTGTCTGTTTCTCTATTGTGCTATCAATAGTTTATTATTCAATTTCATCTGCACTTCCATTTCATGCTTATTCTTCATGTTGTGATCGTTACATTCATGCATACAATCCTACTTCTGAGTCAGGAGGATGATTTCTTATCGCAGGGTTATCACCCAGCAGAGGAATCTACGGTGGATCCAGAATTGCTGCTGGAGGTTGGACTAGGGCCAGGCTAAGATCCGGGGAGGGCTTTGGCAACCACTGCTGGTGCCGGACAAGACTCCACAGTAGGAATCTTCTAAGGTTTCCATCCAAGTCATAATATGTCTCAATTAAAGCCAAAGGCAAATGTTTACATAGTGATTTGGATAGGGGCTATTTGGTTGAAATACCTCTGGCATCCTTTACAGTAAAAGCCTTTCAACTCCATTCCTTCAGGGTCAGATGTTGGCAATTGCTCCAGCACCACTCTTCATACCATCACTCATGACGCATTTGACAATTGAGTTATTTAGCAGATGCTCTTCTGCAGAGCGACTTGCAACCACATAGCTTAGTCATTGCATGTAGACCCTTCTTCAAAAGGTTTGATTCGTTCAATAAAACCCACATTTCCGTTTAACGATACACCACTTTTAGGATGTTATTTGAGCTTTCAACATGAACATGTCTCGACTAGACTAAACTTGGGAGAGTTTGGGGTTATTAAATTGGATAAATTGATGAGTAACAATACGACATTTGCTGCATAATCAGTGTCCCTGCGGATATTATCACTCACTGAATGGAGATGAGTGATTAGACTGTAGCTTGCTCAACTTGCACCCTACAGTGAGCTTCAGAAGTATTGGGACAGTGACATATTTTTTGCTGTTTTGGCTCTGTACTCCAGCACTTTGGATTTGAAATGATTCAATGACTAGGAGGTTAAAGTGCAGACTGCTACCTCTATGGATAACCCTGAATGAATCGTGAATAATGATGAGTGAGAAGGTTACATGCGCACAAATATCATACCCCCCCCCCCCCCCCCAAAAAAAAAAAATGCTAACCTCCCCTGTTATTGGAATGGTGAGATGTTAGCATGTCTTGGGGGGGATGATATTTGTGAGTCTCTTAACTTTCTCGCTCATCATTACTCATGAATAATTCTGGAATATCTGTATTCATGGTAGCATCCACATGAATGTAGAAGTGTTTAGAAACATTCTATTTTTTATGTACGATAATAGTGTCTCCAAAATGACACAATACATGATTTACCATTCATTTCTATTGGGCACAGAATAATCTGAAACACAACCAAAGCAAACTGCAAATGCATCCAACAGGTTTGTAGTCACAAGCTTGATGTAAACATTGCGTGCTAGGAATATGGGACCAAATATTAAACGTTTGACTACTTTAATACATATACCGTATAAGTGAATTTGTCCCAATACTTGTGGTCCCCTAAAATGTGGAGACTAGGTACAAAAAGGGTTGTCATTTCTAAATGGTTCACCCGATATGGACATTCTGCACTTTAACCTCATAGTTGTTGTATCATTTGAAATCCAAAGTGCTGAGTAGAGCCAAACTAAAAGTTATAACCAATAGGGCCATGGTCTGCCCTTTTCATGGACTACAGGTTATAACCAATAGGGTCATGGTCTGCCCTTTTCATGGACTACAGGTTATAACCAATAGGGTCATGGTCTGCCCTTTTCATGGACTACAGGTTATAACCAATAGGGCCATGGTCTGCCCTTTTCATGGACTACAGGTTATAACCAATAGGGTCATGGTCTGCCCTTTTCATGGACTACAGGTTATAACCAATAGGGTCATGGTCTGCCCTTTTCATGGACTACAAGTTATAACCAATAGGATAACCAATAGGGCCATGGTCTGCCATTTTCATGGACTACAGGTTATAACCAATAGGGCCATGGTCTGCCCTTTTCATGGACTACAGGTTATAGCCAATAGGATAACCAATAGGGCCATGGTCTGCCATTTTCATGGACTACAGGTTATAACCAATAGGGCCATGGTCTGCCCTTTTCATGGACTACAGGTTATAACCAATAGGATAACCAATAGGGCCATGGTCTGCCATTTTCATGGACTACAGGTTATAACCAATAGGGCCATGGTCTGCCCTTTTCATGGACTACAAGTTATAACCAATAGGGCCATGGTCTGCCATCTTCATTTTATAACATGGACTGCCCTCTTCATGGACTACAAGTTATAACCAATAGGGCCATGGTCTGCCCTTTTCATGGACTACAGGTTATAACCAATTGGGCCATGGTCTGCCCTCTTCATGGACTACAAGTTATAACCAATAGGGCCATGGTCTGCCATCTTCATGGACTACAACTTATAACCAATAGGGTCATGGTCTGCCCTTTTCATGGACTACAGGTTATAACCAATAGGGCCATGGTCTGCCCTTTTCATGGACTACAGGTTATAACCAATAGGGCCATGGTCTGCCCTTTTCATGGACTACAGGTTATAACCAATAGGGCCATGGTCTGCCCTCTTCATGGACTACAAGTTATAACCAATAGGGCCATGGTCTGCCCTTTTCATGGACTATAACCAAAAGGGCCATTTTCAGCCCTCTTCATGGACTTTAACTTATAAACAATAGGGCCATGGTCTGCCCCTTTCGTGGACTACAAGTTATAACCAATAGGAAGGTGGTTTGTTGGAGGGAAAAGGATGCTCAGTTCATAGTTGAGGGATAGCTACATTTTTAAATTCAGTTTAACCAACACAGGGTTAGCTTTGAGTTAAGGGAATATTTAAGTGAAAAGTACCGCAATTTTTTTTCGACGTTTTTGACAATTTAACTTCACATTTCAACGTTGGTTTGGCGTTTGTAGCTAAAATGATTCAAGAGCCGTGGTGAATCCAAAATGGATTATTAAAGCCTACGGAGCTTTTATGCAAGTGTAAATAGTTATAAATGGAATGTTTTAAGTTGGTTTGGTGATTGTGACTTAAACACTTGAAGACTAGTTACAGCACATTTGACCTTGTTCGCTTACTCTTACATGAAAACCTTCAGACAGGTTATAGGTTATGGATGAGCATACAGTGCCTTCAGAAAGTATTCACACCCCTCAACTTTCTGGCACCTATGTGCAGTGTGGGCATGGGAGAATGGTGGGTTTCGATGGTTTTGGGCCTTCATTCGGGCCTTCTTCTGCAGCATGGTGGAGAGCTTCTTCGTACCGGGCTACTCCCTCGTGGACAGTTTTCCTCCACGTCAACCTCTTTTCCAGTGTCCTCCCAGCTGTTCAATATTACTGAGCACTGAAGCTGACATGTCATGCATCAGTCTCAGTATTCTGGTGAATTTGTCAGGGCAGACAATTTGACAATCAGCCAGAGGGCAAAGGCTTAAGGTTGCTTTTGTTCCTGGCAATTTTCTTGCAGTTGTGCTGTGAAGCTCATGTCTGGTGCCAATTGTGGTTTTGCAAGGAGTAAGTTCCTGCATACACACCAAGAGCCCCTTGACATAGTTCAAAAGTGATAGAGTCGTGGATTGAGCAGCAGACTGAAGTCTGGACACTACCTGAGGGATAAAGGTTTGAAAAAAAAAAAAAACTCCCGTGTCTGAACTTAGATTTGACCATTTATGACCGAGGCACAGGACATAAGGAAAGCTTGGGCCCTTTAATACTCCTAAGGCGTTCTTAGCCCCCTTTCTTGAATCCAACATGAAGGCAAAGGAAAGCTTGCACACCAATCCAGGTCAGTGATTTCCTTCCCGAAATTACCAGGAAGTGGTTTAACTTAGTGCACAGTCATCAAGCACCGCTTTTTAGCCGCAACAAGTTGTGCAAAGACAACTGGTGGGAAAATGCCAATTTTATTAATGTGGGAATCTGTAGCCAAGGCGACAGAAACATAGCTTTCGAGAAGTATTGAATGTGGAATTTCAGGTGATTTAGTGAATTGCACCAACCCTGGCCCTCATTTACACTAAACATGTAGGAAATATTGAGACTTGTTTGGCACCCCGACTCCTTGTGCCAACCAAACACTGCCACGCCCACAGACATTACATTTACTACAATGAGTCTGGATCCAAGTACCTCCTTGAGCTGTCCGATTTCATTCTGCTTCTGTTCTGGATTAGTAAGGCTAGACTTACAAGACTGTTGTCAGGTCACAGACAAGGGGGTACACGGAAGGCCATGCTGGCCGGCTTACAGGGCAAAGTTTAATTTAGAACACTAAACAGAAGGTCCTAAATTTAAACAAAGAATCAGTTCAATACTGTAGTTCATCTTAAGTTAAACCCTTTATTACAAGTCACAGCAGTTGGGTACGTCAACTACTTTAGACCAGCTGCATTGAGATGCCTCTCCATATGACGGCTTTAGAATTGAGATTTCAGCCGAGTGAAAAGCAATACACCAATCCTATCCATCACAGGTGATAACCTATTAGGGACAGTGGTCCTGGATTGGACAGCCTTAGTGACACAAGTGATGTTCTATCTGGTGCCTCTCCAGCTTACTGAAGTGCCCATCTGTTCTATGGCGATGTGAACTATGGGCTAGGGACGTTAGTCCATGCAGGGTAGTTTATTAGGCACCAACTGGAATAAAACAGATTTATTTTCTGTTGCACAAAGTAATCAGAATGCTGTTGCACGCCATAATGAAAATGTGCTTTGGAAGAACATGGACAGTTTTCACAAACGGGACCTTTATTGTCGGAGTGCAAATTTAGCCATAGTGCAGTAAAAAGATACTCTTCAAGCAAAAATCATATTCAGTCCTCACACTAGAGGTGACGTTGAATGAAAATGTTGCCTTTGAGTTCTCTACAGGCTCTTTTTCTCTGGTGGGATGTCCGTTCAGAAGGATGTGGGGGTTTGGAGTTGTGTTCACTCCTTGGAGGCCATGTGCAGACACAGGTCAACGACACGGTTGCTGTAGCCAAACTCGTTGTCGTACCTGTGGAAAAGAGAAGTCAAACACATTACAGAAAAGACTACCAATTCAATGACTGTCGTAATTCACGATTGTATCTGGGTGAGTGACACCAATGAACTGAATTCAACAATGTGGTCCAACAGAAGTCATTCATCTTCAAGTTGCCGCCCCCCCCACACACACACCTGTGTTGCATTTCACCATCCCACAATAACAGGACACTATTTAATAAGCTATTGTGGTTACAATTTTTTTGGCCTGGTTTAGATCCTGACAAGGTATCAATTTGTTGATTGAAAATCAAATTAAAAGGGATGTTGCTCAAGGCTGTGCATTATATATAAATATCTACACTGACCGTGGCAAGGTTATAACAGCACATTCACTGCAATGCGAATAATACACCGCTGTACATCAATGAAACATTGAGTCGGTGGACACCTGGTGAGAGATTGCAAGGGTTTTGTCGGTTCCTGCATACATACCACGAGACCAGCTTGACAAAGTGGTCGTTGAGTGCAATTCCTGCACCGGCGTCAAAGATTGAGGACCGGCAGTCACTGTTGAAGTCTGTGGACACCACCTGCAGGGGGGAGCACTTGGAGCTTAGACATTTCAGCCCGACTTGAGGCCCCGGGCATTAGAGTAAGGAAATGTTGCCTGTTCTTAGTGCGCACTACAGCCACATAGTCGATACATTCCAGAAATAGCACAGTAGTCAAACTGTCAACTAATAATCCCTCATTCAAATCAGATGTACTAGTTCTGGAATACATCATATAGAATGTCTTAGGAATGAAGTTCAAGAAAACTGATCTAGACAAGGGTTTCTCCAAACTGCAAGTTTTGGTTTTTGCCCGAGGACTAGACAGCTGACTCAGATAATCTAAACATGATAATAAATTCATTTTTGGAGTCAGCTGTGTAGTGCAATGCAAAAACATGCATTGGGGGAGGCGTCAGGTCAGTTTGGTAGACGGATCTAGACTAATCTAATTGTTTTAATCATAATGAAGAGTATACAAGTGGACACTAAGAGATTGGGATAGAGTTACTAGGGAAATTTACCTGGTCCTCTGTGTATCCCAGAATTCCTTTCATGGGTCCTTCAGCAGCAGCCTTGATTACCTTCTTGATCTCGTCATAAGGTGCCTAAAGCAGACGAAAATGTTTAAAAATGGTAGACCATACATACATGAAGTTCCTGTTGCTGTAATGCCAGTAACGTATCCCAAACGCCCAGTTTAACCCTAGTAGACAAGCAAACGTATTAAAAAGTGGTTGGAGACTTACAGCCTTCTCAAGACGGACAGTCAGGTCAACCACGGACACGTTGGGAGTGGGGACACGGAAGGCCATGCCCGTCAGCTTGCTGTGGGTTAGAAAGAGCAACAAGGTTCAGGAGCCACACCATTGCACAATTCAAGTATATACATTTTTTTCCAAAACTTGTCACTAGTAAAAAGCACTAGGGCCATATAAATCCCAGCCTTTATCACGTGTCAAAACATTTAAAGTGATCCCGATTAGTTCATACCCGTTCAGCTCGGGGATAACCTTTCCCACAGCTTTGGCGGCGCCGGTGGAGGCAGGGATAATGTTCTGGCTAGCACCACGTCCATCTCTCCACAGCTTACCGGAGGGCCCGTCAACAGTCTTCTGTGTAGCTGTGACGGCATGAACTGTGCTCTGGGGGAACCAGTGGTAGGGATGTTAGTGTAGGCATGGTTTATGGAGGGCACCAAAATTAAATGGATATGACAGTCCAGAATCTAGGTTTTGGAAATGTAAATCTCAATAGACTACATTTGAGTTACGCCCATGAGTCGTCGCAGACTGATATAACAAACATTGCAGAAAAATGTATAATTCATTGATATACTAATAAATGAACCAGGAGAGTTTGGATAGATTGATACACTAATTTGACTTGGCTGTAATGACCTTATATGTTAACACTGATAATGTTAATGCGAAGTACACACTTTACTACTGAACTCAAAATGTCCCTTTTTCAGGACCCTGTCTTTCAAAGATAATTTGTAGAAATCCAACTTCAGATCTTCATTGTAAAAGGATTCACTGTTTCCCATGCTTGTTCAATGAACCATGAACAATTAAATATGCACCTTTGGAACGGTCATTAAAACAACAGCTTACAGACTGCAGGCAATTAAGTTCAGTTATGAAAACTCAGGACACTAAAGATGCCTTTCTATTGACAAAAAAGCTCATGATGCCCAGGGTCCCTGCTCATCTGTGTGAACGTGCCTTATAGGCATGCTGCAAGGCGGTACGAGTACTACAGATGTGGCCAGGGCAATCAATTGCAATGTCCGTACTGTGAGATGCCTAAGACAGCGCTACATGGAGACAGGACGGACAGCTGATCGTCCTCGCAGTGGCAGACCACGTGTAACACCTGCACAGGATCAGTACAGCTGAACATCACACCTGCGGGACAGGTATAGGATGGCAACAACTGCCAGAGTTACACCAGGAATGCACAATCCCTCCATCAGTGCTCAGACTGTCCACAATAGGCTGGACTTAGGGCTTGTAGAACTGTTGTAAGGCAGGTCCTCACCACACATTACCAGCAACAACGTAACCTATGGGCACAAACCCACCGTCGCTGGACCAGACAGGACTGGCAAAAAGTGCTCTTCACTGACGAGTTACAATGTTGTCTACATGGGGTGATGGTCGGATTTGCGTTTATCATCGAAGGAATGAGCGTTACACCGAGGCCTGTACTCTGGAGCGTGATCGATTTGTTGGAGGGTCCGTCATGGTCTGGGGCGGTGTGTCACAGCATCAGACTGAGCTTGTCGTCCTTGCAAGCAATCTCAACGCTGTGCATTACAAGGACGACATCCTCCTCCCCCATGTGGTACCCTTCCTGCAGGCTCATCCTGACATGACCCTCCAGCATGACAATGCCACCAGCCATACTGCACATTCTGTGTGTGATTTCCAGCAAGACAGAAATGTCAAAGTTCAGCCATGGCCAGCGAAGAGCCCAGATCTCAATCCCATTGAGCACGCCTGCGACCTGTTGGGTCGGAGGGTGAGGGCTATTCCCCTGCAGAAATGTCAGGGAACTTAGAGGTGCCTTTGAGGAAGAGTGGGGTAACATCTCACTGCACAAACTGGCAAATCAGGTGCAGTCCATGACATGCAGCACTTAATGCAGCTGGTGGCCACACCAGATACTGACTTACTTTTGACCCTCCCTTTGTTCAGGGACACATTATTCAATTTCTGTTAGTCACATGTCTGGAACTTGTTCAGTTTATGTCAGTTGTTAAATCTTGTTATGTTCATACAAATATTTACACGTCAAGTTTCCTGAAAGTAAACGCAGTTAGTGTGAAGACGTTTCTTTTTTTGCCGGGTTTACATTCCAGTAAGTACTGCACTTCGACAAAGTCAAACACTGAAGGAAACTGTTCTTACCATGAGACCCTCCACAATGCCAAAGTTGTCGTTGATAACCTTGGCGATGGGAGCCAGGCAGTTAGTTGTGCAGGAGGCATTGCTGTGAGGATATTACATAATTACTATCATACCAGGGCAAACGTTACCCAAATAAACATTATGCAACAAATGCATTGCAGACTCAGCTTAAATGGCCTATTTATTTAAATAGTATTACCTCAGGGCTGAGGGGTAGGAGTCTAAATAAAGCACAGAGATAGAATGGCTGAAACTATGTACACATTATCTTTTGGCCACAGGGAATTACCACTGCTCTTTTAAGATGCAACGAGGGGGGGGGGACTTACCTGACGACCTTCAGGGAGTTGTCGTACTTCTCGTGGTTGACGCCCATCACAAACATGGGGGCATCTGCACTGGGGGCGGAGATGATGACCCTCTTGGCACCTCCCTGCAGGTGAGCCTGTTGTGGCAGTTGGGATTAGAGGGAAAATGACATTTGGAATAGCAAAGCCAGTGGATTAACCAAGCCAGACAACATGTAGGCACAGAGTTTAAAAACCCCAAGTTATGTTAGAAAGCAGTAGTTTAGAAGTTTAAAAAAAGTTACTGTAAAGTGGGGTCATGGCACAACATGTCTACTAAAATTATAATGACTGCTCGCCAATATCCCAAACTAAATAAAAATGTGACGATGGCCTTCCTACAGCTAGCGAAGAGGTACTTACAGAAGCCTTGTCGATGGTGGTGAACACACCGGTAGACTCCACAACATAGTCAGCGCCGGCCTCGCCCCATTTGATGGCAGTGGGGTCCCTCCTGAAGATAGAAGTTGGGATTAAGAGCCACAAACCTTGCAGTCAATTACAGATATTGAATGGTTCCAAAAGATGTGAAACCCATAGGCACCATAACATAAGTGGACTGATCAAGCACGCCCAAGAATCAAATGGGGCAGTTTCGCAGAACCAGGGAGACATTTCCATTGAAAGTGCTTTTCAGTCAACTTTTAAGCTTAATATGGGTGGAGGAAAGCATCCAAATGTGTCATTTGAACCAATGTACTTAAAGAATAAGGAAAACACACTCATGGAAAACTGTGATGTGGAGGTTCCCAATGATAAGCTTTCCACCCTCCTGCTTCACTTCACTGTGCTTCCAAACACCGTGGGTGGAGTCATACTTGAACATGTAGACCTATGGAAACAGGGGCAAGTACAGTAAAAACCTGAGAAAGTTTAGTTTACATTTTTTAAGTGTACTGCACTTAATGTAGTATAAAGTTCTCACCATGTAGTCTAGGTCAATGAAGGGGTCATTTATGGCGACAACCTCAACTTTTCCA
Source organism: Oncorhynchus gorbuscha (assembly GCF_021184085.1). NCBI lineage: Eukaryota > Metazoa > Chordata > Actinopteri > Salmoniformes > Salmonidae > Oncorhynchus > Oncorhynchus gorbuscha. Next base: position 39,147,799 of record NC_060181.1, read on the forward strand.
CTCTTGGCGGCAGCACGGGTCACCAGGCGCCCGATACGCCCAAATCTGAGAAGCGAAATCAGATCATTTTACGATTAATCCCCATGTATCCCTATGTATCCATATGACCATACTAGCAGGTGGCAGCAGGCCTACAAAGGCCTGCCAACCTTGACTGATAACAATACTTGACATTTGCAGCACAGAGCCTTTGCTCATGCCTAATATGGTTGGGTTGGTGCAGCGTGACCAGAAGTGACGAGAAAGTGCAGGTAGGGACAAATTGGAAAATCGGGTTAGAGAAAACAGATATGTAAACTTGGTTGGCCTGTGCAGTTAGTGACATTACCCACCAAAAGCAAATAAATGTTTTCGTAGTGTTTAAAACTAGATTAAGCCACATTGCCATCAGTTGTGTAGGGCTCGTTTCAGCATGATGTCAGTGAAGTGTTTAGCACAATCCACATAGGTGAAATACATTCAGTCTGATGGTTACTGTAACTCAAGCAGATTACTGACAGGACCACAGTCAAATGCTGAATGCAGAAGACTTCAGTTTTGGTAGTTGAGAAATGTTTATGGTCAATAATAAGGCATATGAATCTAGAGGACACTGAAGGCACACTGGATTGTAGTCTAGACTTGTTTTCAGTCTGAATTTAATAAGTCAGTTCTGGGCAGCTGAAGTATTAACTTCCTTGTAGATGCTGTCAGCAGTCAATTAGTGCAGAGCTGTCTTGGAGTGTATATCTATCTAGAACAATCAAGTTCACAGAGTGGATACTAAAACTGAGGATTCACTGTCATAATTGTGATTATGGTTATTTTTAAACACATTTGAACTTTGTCCAGTTACGCAAGCCGGCACCCCCAACTACAAGGGTGTCCTGTTAACAAGGGTCAATGTATTGACCAAGAGAAGGACTCAGTGCATCAGAACAGAGTATAAACTAAGTGAAAAACAAGTAGCCCATTTGGTAACATTAGGACGTAAACAGTTGGTGTTCCGAAGCAAAACCCTTGTTATCCAATCCCATTAACAAGTCTTGTTCTAGTCAATTAAGTTGTCACTCAACTCGTCCATGACATGGGTTGAGGGAACTGAACAGTCAGGAGGATTTATTGCACTCAGTGATAAGAACATTTAGCTTCCACACTGTATAAAGGTCAATCAGAACAATGACATGTCATCGTTTCCGGTTTAACATGGGCAATGTTATAGGTGGTCTTGGATTTCATGTTTATTTGAGAAAGGGCCTTTCATATCCAACTTTAATCTTTGTGCTGCTCAATTATTCAGTCATTGGTCTCCCAAGTGGCACAGCCATTTAAGACACTCTGCAAGAGGCATCACTTCAGTCCCGGGTTCAAATCCAGGCTGTATCACATCCGGACGTGATCGGGAGTCCCATAGGGCGGCGCTCAATTGGCCGTCATTCTAAATAATAATTTGTTCAACTGACTTGCCTAGTTAAATAAAAAGTTACATTTAAAAATATATGAACTTACAGCCATCTATTGGCCAAATACAGGTTAAAAGGATAGGATTGTTTGGAGGAGCTCTTAGACAATCTGAGCTCTGAACTTTAACAGGGTATTATTAGATAGAATAAAGACATGACAGCTGAGAGGATTTCTACGTGAGTGCTGCAGAGGCAATGTGACACCCAAACTATAAATACTTAGAGAATGGACAGGGGAAGTGTCCAGACTTGGCCTATGAACTAGTAGCTACAGTATGGCTGTCCACCTTTGTTCCTAAGTACACAAACTGTATCATGGGATTTGTGCAATGCAAGCCAAGGTCTCTTGTGACCTTTTAAACGTATTCTTTAGCTTTAATACAAGTCAAAATTGTGTTAAACAGTGCTAAAATATTTAGGAGTATTTAAGCAAAATAAACTTACCCATTGATCCCAATCTTCACCATTTCGCCTGATATGGTCTAGTCCTTTGTAAGTAAAAAGTAGTTAACTTTGTATCACAAGTAATATGATCATAATGTAAAATTTGAATGTCAGTGTTACTTAAACTAGTTGTCTTTCACCCTAGCAGTAGACAGCTGATTCAAATGATCAAGTAGCCTAATCAACTCGAGTTGATTAGGCTATTTGGATTAGCTGTGTCGTGAAAGCAACAAAAAAGTCCACTAATTGGGGTCCCCAGGACTGAGTTTGGGAGACGATGTTCGTCAATCAAGTCAAGGAAAGAAAATATTAAAATAGCCATGAGAATCTAGTCTGTGGCAGTGAGTCATTTATTAATGTACACAGTTGACCAAACAGTTTTGGAAAACGTTGAAAGAAAAATGAAGCGACTAAATATGCATGCCAAAGAAAACATTTAAAAACACGACCCGCAGTCATAAAAAAAACTATTAAACGCCAGATAAGCGTAGGCCTACAATGAGTAGTGCGTAAATCACATACATTAAACTGAATTACAATTCGTTTTGAAGGCATAACAAACAAAATGTTAAAGTACCGTTCTTGTATAGCCTCTGTCTGTCCACTTGTTTGCAAGGGGAAGCGTGGACGAGCAAAGGTGCGCTCGCATTTTATCTTCCCATTGAGTCCTTGGACACGCCCTCCGCGCCCGCACGCCCTGTCAGAATGTCAAGGTCGTTGTCGCTTATCAATCGACAAGGAAGTACAGAACTAAAAACCTACACCATTATTTTGGACGGTGGCTGCATCTTGGCAAAATCATGTTTTAAATCATTTTCAGTCTAATTTTATATTTCATTCATATACTAATCAATTAAAATGGTGGTTTGGATGGATTGATTAACTAATTTGTCAATTTTTAATACACATGGACTAAAAGCCAATTTATTATTGATCTGGCAATACATTTCTAGAGGGTGTGACACAATAGAGGTGGAGGTATCATAATACCCATAAAACCTAGCATTCAAACAGGGAAATGGTTCCAATTGTTTTCCCACCATTCATTTTTCCCATAGGGAATATTAGAAACACTTAAAATAAGGGCTGTGTTTCGTGTAGGCTTGCCCTGGCGTAACATTTTTATAACCATGTAAATCTCTCTCGGACAAAGCGACTTTTGTAAAAATTACATTAAATGACGTGGTCAATATAACAATTTGTTCAGCACTTTTGAAATGTACAGCGACATAATTCAGTACATTGGCCGTTCTTACAGTATTCTCCCTGTACACCAAGTCTGTACCGTAAAATAAATAAAGGGAACATATAGGCAGACAAAGGAAGCTCTTACAATATTTCTCAAAAACATGCTATAGGCACCACCAAGTCAGAACAGTAGGCTGAATTATGAGGGGAAAATGGACCAAATTATTAGGGTGAAGCACATGGGCTACTAACAGCTTACTACACAACATACACTTAGTATTACTTTCTTGGCTACAGTATACATATCTCCCTGGAATATTGCATAATTTATGCAGCAGCATACAATACCTTTTTGGACTCACCTTGTTGTGCTGTGCTCACTTGAACAGGAAGGTGGCACGACGGTTTTTTGTGGAAGAATTCTGTCATCAAACTTTGTCATCAAAGTCTAGGCATTTGATGACATAAGACGGTTCTGACTTAGAATATGTGGACAACTACAAATACCTAGGTGTCTGGCTAGACTGTAAACTCCTTCCAGACTCATATTAAGCATCCCCAATCCAAAATCGGCTTCCTATTTCACAACAAAGCATCCTTCAGCCATGCTGCTAAGCCATACCCTAGTAAAACTGACTATCCTACCGATCCTTGACTTCGGCGATGTCATTTACAAAATAGCCTCCAACACTCTACTCAGCAAACTGGATGCAGTCTGTCACAGTGCCATCCGTTTTGTCACCAAAACCCCATATACCACCCACCACTGCGACCTGTGTGCTCTCGTCAACTGGCCCTAGCTACATATTTGTGCCAGACCCATTGACACCAGGTCATATATAAGTCTTTGCTAGGTAAAACTCAGCCTTATCTCAGCTCACTTGTCACCATAACAACACCCACCCTTAGCACGTGCTCCAGCAGGTATATCTCACTGGTCATCCCCAAAGCCAACATCTCCTTTGGCCGCCTTTCCTTCCAGTTCTCTGCTGCCAATGATTGGAACGAATTGCAAAAATCGCTGAAGTTGGAGACATATCTCCCTCACTAACTTTAAGCATCAGCTATCGATCACTCCTGCGTTAATTTGCTAAATTGTCATTACTTCACTACTATGGCCTATTTATTGCCTTACATCCTTACTCCATTTGCCCACACTGTATATATATTTTTCTATTCAATTGTGTTATTGACTGTACTTCTGTTTATCCCATGTGTAACTCTGTGTTGTTGTTTTTTGTTGCACTGCTTTGCTTTAGTTTGGCCAGGTCGCAGTTGTAAATGAGAACTTGTTCTCAACGGGCCTACCTGGTTAAATAAAGGTGAAATAAAATAAATAAATAAAAATGTTCATATCAGCTTACCACATCATACGTTATAGCAATCTGTCAGTCGATGACTCAGTTCGCTCTCACACGGAGTGTCTGTGTTCGCTTTACGCTATCACAGCGTGGTAGCCATGGGACATTAAACAGCGGAGAAGTTGAGCCTCGCGGGATTTGACCCACTATGCTGTTTTATTTCTGCATCTACGTCATATCGCTCTACCTTTAAATTGGCACCCTGCCAAGGTAAGACTCAAATTCTGTTGTACTAGGCTACTTGTTTAGAGTCAAGGGGTCTCTTCTCAAATTCAGAATATGATGCTTTGAGACTTGGGGCATGTGACTATGTGGTGCAAGTTGCTAGTGTACATCTTGCATATGTACAGTGTAGACTAGGCACACCATTGAGGAATGTTTTCAGAAACAACATTGCATGGGCCTATATGATTTTTGATCATATGCTTTCTCAACATTGACACATCCAACAGTCATCCTCTAGGATGTGTTGACTTTTCATATACCTAATTTGACAATACTTGTAGGCTTATAGTCAAGCACAATGTATTGTAATGAAACGGAAGGGAGCAGGTCTCGAACCCTCGACCTTCGAGCCCGAGGTACGCGTGCTAATGCGGCAGAGTCGATTTCCGCGCTTATAAACCCAGGGTCGTTACAGTATTATTACCTGAATATCCTTGCCCATATTCTGTATGAGTTGAGCATTCTCTGGGATAATTTACTGCAATCTGAATCAAATGAACTAAATAATAAATACCACAGTTAATGAGGCTCACAGTTGATTAATGTGAACTTCTTGTGACCAATCATAAAGAGACCTGCAGAGGGGAAACAAGTGGGTGAGAGAGAAAGAAATTGGTTTCCACTGGTGGTTGACGTTTTACAAGACTCTCTGCCCCACTCTCATGATGTCTGAATACTGAGGAGATCTGTGAGTGCACAGCCCAGAGCATGGCCACTGGCAAAGGTACCGCCAGTGTGCCCTCTAGTGGTGTGGGGGCTGTGCTTTGGCAAAGTGGGTGGGGTTATATCCTTCCTGTTTGGCCCTGTCCGGGGGTGTCCTCGGATGGGGCCACAGTGTCTCCTGACCCCTCCTGTCTCAGCCTCCAGTATTTATGCTGCAGTAGTTTGTGTCGGGGGGCTAGGGTCAGTTTGTTATATCTGGAGTACTTCTCCTGTCCTATTCGGTGTCCTGTGTGAATCTAAGTGTGCGTTATCTAATTCTCTCCTTCTCTCTTTCTTTCTCTCTCTCTCGGAGGACCTGAGCCCTAGGACCATGCCCCAGGACTACCTGACATGATGACTCCTTGCTGTCCCCAGTCCACCTGGCCATGCTGCTGCTCCAGTTTCAACTGTTCTGCCTTACTATTATTCAACCATGCTGGTCATTTATGAACATTTGAACATCTTGGCCACGTTCTGTTATAATCTCCACCCAGCACAGCCAGAAGAGGACTGGCCACCCCACATATGCTCTCTCTAATTCTCTCTTTCTTTCTCTCTCTCGGAGGACCTGAGCCCTAGGACCGTGCCCCAGGACTACCTGACATGATGGCTCCTTGCTGTCCCCAGTCCACCTGACAGTGCTGCTGCTCCAGTTTCAACTGTTCTGCCTTATTATTATTAGACCATGCTGGTCATTTATGAACATTTGAACATCTTGGTCATGTTCTGTTATAATCTCTACCCGGCACAGCCAGAAGAGGACTGGCCACCCCACATAGCCTGGTTCCTCTCTAGGTTTCTTCCTAGGTTTTGGCCTTTCTAGGAAGTTTTTCCTAGCCACCGTGCTTTTACACCTGCATTGTTTGCTGTTTGGGGTTTTAGGCTGGGTTTCTGTACAGCACTTTGAGATATCAGCTGATGTACGAAGGGCTATATAAATAAAATTTGATTTGATTTGATTTGGAGTCAGATTTGTCAGCTGTTTGGCATCTGCAGTATCTGCTTGCACAGTTTGGATGTCAAACCCAAAGTCACCAAAAAGCTCATTTAATTCAGTCAGAGTAGTCAATTGCTCTGCATATCTGCATATCTGCATAGACTTCCAGTCATTGTGATAATGCTAGTTAGCATTTGCTCACAAAACTACATCTGACATAAATTAGTCAACTGTCACTACATTAACCCATTCTTCCCCACATTTTTCTATATCAAGTCCCTCTTGATTACACTCGGCAAATGTCGGTAGCCTTCCACAAGCTTCCCACAGTAAGTTGGGCGAATTTGGGCCCATTCCTCCTGACAGAGCTGGTGTAACTGAGTCAGGCTGGTAGGCCTCCTTGCTCGCACACGCTTTCAGTTCTGCCGACAAGTTTTCTATAGGATTGAGTTCAGGGCTTTGTGACGGTCATTCCAATACCTTGACTTTGTTGTCCTTAAGCCATTTTGCCACAACTTTGGAAGTATGCTTGGGGTCATTGTCCATTTGGAAGACCAATTTGTGACCAAGCTTTAACTTCCTGACTGATGTCTTGAGATGCACATTCAATATATCCACATAATTTTCCTCTCTCATGATGCTATCTAGTTTGTGAAGTGCACCAGTCCCTCCTGCAGCAAAGCAACCCCACAACATGATGCTGCTACCCCGTGCTTCACGGTTGGGATGGTGTTCTTCGGCTTGCAAGCCTCCCTCTTTTTCCTCCACACAAAACAATGGTCATTATGACCAAACAGTTCTATTTTTGTTTAATCAAACCAGAGGACATTTCTCAAACAAGTACAATCTTTGTCTCCATGTGCAGTTGTAAACCGTAGTGTGGCTTTTTTATGGTGGTTTTGGAGCAGTGGCTTCTTTCTTGCTGAGCGGCCTTTCAGGTTATGTCAATATACTGTGGATATATATAATTTTGTACCTGTTTCCTCCAGCATCTTCACAAGGTGCTTTGCTGTTCTGGGATTGATTTGCACTTTTCGCACCAAAGTACGTTCATCTCTAGGCGACAGAACGCATCTACTTCCTGAGTGGTATGACGGCTGTGTGATCCCATGGTGTTTATACTTGCGTACTATTGTTTGTACAGATGAACGTGTACCTTCAGACATTTGGAAATTGCTCCCAAGGATGAACCAGACTTGTGAAGGTCTACAATTTTCTTTCTGAGGTCTTGTCCGATTTCCCCATGATGTCAAGCAAAGAGGCACTGAGTTTGAAGGTAGGCCTTGAAATAGATCCACAGGTACACCTCCAATTGACCCCCAATTATGTCAATTAGCCTATCAGAAGCTTCTAAAGCCATGACATAATTTTCTGGAATTTTCCAAGCTGTTTAAAGGCACAGTCAACTTAGTGTATGTAAACTTCTGACCTACTGGAATTGTGATACAGTGAATTATAAGTGAAATAATCTGTCTGTAAACAATTGTTGGGAAAATTACTTGTGTCATGCACAAAGTAGATGTCCTAACTGACTTGCCAAAACTATAGTTTCTTAACAAGAAATTTGTGGAATGGTTGAAAAACGAGTCTTAATGACTCCAATCTAACTGTATGTAAACTTCCGACTTCAACTGAATGGTCACTGAATCACTGAATGGAGATGAGTTGAAATGACAACACATAGGCCTAGAGTAGCTCTCCAGCACCCCGCATTTGAACCCTTGCAGTAGTTAAGTCACATAGGTGAAGTAAACGTCAACCTAAAAATATGGCCAATAATCTTCTCATGGTCTTCCAAGCTACTGAATACACTGCACTCTGGGATGACATATCCTACCAGTCAAAAGTTTGGACACACCTACTCATTCAAGGCTTTTTCTTTACTTTGACTATTTTCTACATAGTAGAATTATAGTAAAGACATCAAAACTATGAAATAACACATGGAATTAGTAACCAAAAAAAGTGTTAAATCAAAATATAGTTTATGTTTGAGATTCTTCAAAGTAGCCACCCTTTGACGTGATGACAGCTTTGCAAACTCTTGGCATTCTCTCAACCAGCTTCATGAGGTAGTTACCTGGAATGCATTTCAATTAACAGGTGTGCCTTCTTAAAAGTTAATTTGTGGAATTTCTTTCCTTCTTATTGAGTTTGAGCCAATCAGTTGTTTTGGGACAAGGTAGGGGTAGTATACAGAAGATAGCCTTTGGTAAAAGTCAATATTATGGCAAGAACAGCTCAAATAAGCAAAGAGAAACAACAGTCCATCATTACTTTAAGACATGAAGGTCAGTCAATGCAGAACATTTCAATAACTTTTAACGTTTCTTCAAGTGCAGTCGCAAAAACCATCAAGCGCTATAATGAAACTGGTTCTCATGAGGACCACCACAGGAAAGGAAGACCCAGAGTTACCTCTGCTGCAGAGGATAAGTTCATTAGAGTAACCAGCCTCAGAAATTGCAGCCAAGATAAATGCTTCACAGAGTTCAAGTAACAGACACATCTCAACATCAATTGTTCAGAGGAGACTGCTTGAATGAGACCTCCATGGTTGAATTGCTGCAAAGAAACCACTACTAAAGGACACCAATAATAAGAAGAGACTTGCTTGGGCCAAGAAACACGTGCAAAGGACATTAGACCGGTGGAAATCTGTCCTTTGGTCTGATGAGTCCAAATTTGAGATTGTTCCATCCGCTGTGTCTTTGTGAGACGCAGAGTAGGTGAACAGATGATCTCCGCATGTGTAGTTCCCACTGTGAAGCATGGAGGTGGAGGTGTGGGGGTGCTTTGCTGGTGACACTTTCTGTGATTTATTTAGAATTCAAAGCACACTTAACCAGCATGGCTACCACAGCAATATACCATCCCATCTGGTTTGCGCTTAGTGGGACTATCATTTGTTTTTCAACAGGACAATGACCCAACACCCCACCAGGCTGTGTAAGGGCTATTTCACCAAGAAGGAGAGTGATGGAGTGCTGCATCCGATGACTTGGCCTCTGCAATTACCCGACCTCGACCCAATTGAGACGGTTTGGGATGAGTTGGACCGCAGAGTGAAGGAAAAGCAGCCAAAAAGTGCTCAGCATTTGTGTGTACTCCTTCAAGACTGTTGGAAAGCCATTCCAGGTGAAGCTGGTTGAGAGAATGTCAAGTGTGTGCAAATATGTCATCAAGGCAAAGGGTGGCTACTTTGAATAATCTAAAATATATCTTTTTTATTTGTTTAACACTCTGTTGTTTACTACATGATTCCATATGTGTTATTTCATAGTTTTGATATCTTCACTATTATGCTACAATGTAGAAAATAGTAAAAATAAAGAAAACCCCTTGAATAAGTAGGTGTCCAAAATTTTGAATGGTACCGTATATATAATAAACAAAACAATTCCTAATAATCTCCACCCATAAACACCTTCCACATGCAGGTAACTGCCAAAATAAAACTAACACCAATATTTGTATTATTTAACTAGGCAAGTCAGTTAAGAACAAATTCTTATTTACAATGACGGCCTAAGAACAGTGGGTTAAATGCCTTGTTCAGGAGCAGAACGACAGATTTTTACCTTGTCACCTCGGGGATTCGATCTAGAAACTTTTCAGTTACTGGCCCAACGCTCTAATCACTAGGCTACCTCCCGCCCCAGTCTTAATAGGGCATTCTGCCATCATGAGCCAGAAAAGCTTCAATGTACCATCGCATTAGTATCTGGAACTCTGGTGTCGCATCCTTCCAGGAGAAATGTAATAATAATTTTGTTGATGGCGTGGAAAACGTATCAGGCACTGCTCCAGAATGTCCTATAAAAGTGTTCAATTGGGTTGAGATGTCGTGACAGAGACAGCTTATGGTTTACATTGTTTCTATGCTCATCAAACTATTCAGTGACCACTCGTGCCCAGTGATGGGGGTATAGCCATTGTGGCCAAAATAATGGGCAACTGGGTCTGCCCAGCATTTTTATACATGACCCTAAGCACCATGGAATGTTCCTTGCTTAGGAATTTCTCAGGAACACCACCTGTGTGGAAGCACCTGCTTTCAATATACTTTGTATTCCTCATTCACACAAGTGTTTCCTTTACTTTGGCAGTTGCCTCTATATGCACATTTATTTTACATGATTCACTAGTGTCATATGAAAAAGGGAAGACTGACACCTTCTGGAATTTTGGAAAGCACAGGACATGCTATGGTCTGTGATAGAGCAGTGATGAGACTTTTAGTCAGATTGAACACTGCACTGGGGGTGATGGGGTTTGAAATAGTACAGGGATTTAACACTTAGGGAATGGGCCAGCTGTGTACAATGTTGGACTTATGAAGTTATTTGATGTCTACCAAAATAACAGTGGGGTCGAAGGAAAGAACATCTTAGAGTGATAAACTATTGGATGACGTCAGATTGATATTGTCAATACTATCCATGCAAAGATGTGTCCATCTTTCTTAGACATCTCGCACATTGGGACAAAAAATATTACATGCAGGAAATACAGCAGGAATACACATGTTAAGCTAATGAGAATATAGCAACTTCTAGAAACAAATTTCATTTTACTATTTTTTTTAAAGCTTTATTGCTTAATGGAAAAACACCAAAAACAGCATCCAATGTTTCAGTACAGTATTCAATTACACTTTGAATACAAAAAGTAAATGGCAACAAAATAAATGTTCATTAGTTGAACTTGAAATAATATTCTTGAGGCACCAGTCAAAACCTACTGGGCAAAGTATCAGGTAACTGATACTTATAAGCACATTTAAATTGTTATTCTTACAGTAATGATCAATAAGGCTCTTCATAAACACAGCCAGTCAAAGATATGCCTCTCCATAATAGAAATATACAGGACATTGTTGAATGATGCAAGTTGGGGCCTATCAAAATATCCATATATATTTGAAAGTGTTAGCATCTACATTCCTTTAAGCAATTCCATTTCCAGCGCACTAATTTTGTGCAAACAACCTGCAATTCAGGTCATCGCTGTTTAAGCGAATGTGCGAGAGAAATTCTGTCCAGTTTGCTTCCGACTGCATTCTGAACTAGGACATCTAGATCTGTATATTCTCATTGAGTCAAATCTATCAACTAAATCAATGACTCTGCTTAATCAATAAATGTTCTGTCCCCCAAAAGTCTGATATGGAAATAACCAGGGGTGAATTAAGATAACAGTTGGAAAATAAGAGTTAACACATGAGATCTGCGTGTATCAGGGCTGAATTAGTGTTCAGTATAAAAGCATCCAGTAGGAGTCGCTGTTAGTCTGCCATGAAGCAACCGAGTGGCTGAGAGCCATATAGAACCATCGGCTGTAAAATAAGGGTATTACGTCCCTGTATTACTCTGCATATAAAGGCATTAAAGCAACCGTCAAAAAAAGTTCGAAAATAAAATGCAACATAATAGTCATGATTGGGGGGCGTCTAACTTCGCCTCTGTCAAATGTTCATCATAGCTTCTTTCTGTTTAACAAAGAGAATTATACAGGATGGCAGACCAGCAGGACCCTAATACTGTGTGTGTGTGTGTGTTCATTAGACACTGAACTGAAGAATATGGACGACATGGATATGGATACAGGGAAGGGGCTACTCTGGACTTGCCCAATAGGAAATGCTCATTTCGGTTTTGACAATTTGCGACGGTGTGAACTATTAAACATGACCCTGCGGGGTCAATGTTAGTGTTTATGGAGGGTTTCCCCATGTTGAAATACAAACACTGAACCCTCCTTTGTAAACTCTAGCTTCATGATTGTTGGTTATGATGGTCTCTGGGTTCATTTTTTCTTCCTCTCCTGAGTACACCTTGGACAGTACCTGGGCGTAAGAAATGATAGAGGAAAAGATCAAAGAAAGGGTGAGAGATAAATGGTGGTACGTTCAGGGTCTTGATCTCTTCCATGTTATAGGTGAAAAATCCATATTTTCCAATCCTAAATTGCTGATTTCCATCTCTTTCTTGACTTACCATTTTCCTCTGGGTTTTGTTGTTAGCCCCACGCAGGCGAAGTGGAACCACTCAATGGAGCACTGCAATGAGTCCAACACAATACATTCTAAATGGCATTTAATATTAATATTAATAATAGTATTCCATTAGTGCCGGGAGACTTTTATAATGCTTTACTGCCCTCTAGTGGGCCAAAAGGAACTAGCCTTTATTTAGGTTTTACTTATTTCATCTTTGATTTAAGTGCCAAAAATTCCAAAGCCATCGCTCATTTCTAAACACTATTTTATAAATCTAACTTTTAGGTAAATGTCAATGTGGTATTTTTTGTAAGAACATTCTAGTGCCCAGATATCAGGTTAGGATTTGGATCATAGTGAATAGTTGACCCAATCAGGGTTGGGGTTCATTTCAATTCCGTCATCTCAGGACGTGATGTCATTGCTTCTCTCTATGAGAAAAAAAGGGAATTGGAATGTCAGTTTCCTTCCTGAATTGAAAGAACTGACCTCAACTCTGGACCTAGTGCTCATGTACCACTAGATCGTCATTGGCAGAAAGCTGTGGACTCACGTCTGTGTTGTCACAGCCAATCATCTCTCCGTAGGACACTTGGTGACACAGGCAGTAGGTGGGCTCGTTGGGGTCCACGGGCATGTCCAGCACGTCCGAGGGGTGGACGTTCCCAAAGTTCACTGTAGGGGCTGTGAACTCAGGCCTAAGGACAACAAGGGAGGACAATGGGGATGAATACTGAGAGGATGAGATGTAATGCATCAGAAGCTGCTGCAAGATACGTAGTGAGAGAAGACCAGAACATTTTTGTTTAGGTTCACGGGAGTTATTTGAGTGGAGATGAAAATGAGCTGTCTTGCTTATATCTGGTACAAAGTAGTGATGCACTGATATGACATTTTTGGCCCGATACTGATAACCGATACTTAAAAGTTTTAGCTGCCTTTAAAGCATTCTAGTACAGCGTTGTCCATGCAGTCATTGTAAATAAGAATTTGTTCTTAACTGACTTGCCCAGGTAAATAAAAGGTTACACACACACACACACACACACAAAAACACACACACACACACACAAAAAATTATTGTTGGGATTTACGTATGTAAATGTAAAACATAATCAAAACCTATTTATTTTTTACATCTATTTTTCCTGTATTTAACCAGGCAAGTCAGTTAAGAACAAATTCTTATTTTCAATGACGGCCTAAGAACAGTTAGTCAACTGACTTGTTCAGGGGCACAAGGACAGATTTTTACCTTGTCAGCTCGGGGATTCGGTTACAAGTCCAACGCTCTAACCACTAGGCTACCTGCCACCCATGGTTTGTTGTTCATTTGTTCAGTCCTTTCATTCTCTACCAGGATTTCTATGGAACGCTGTTTGGGTCTTTGCATGTCAAAAAAGATATATGTCAAGTGTCAAATAACACGACAGAATCTGTTTCAGTAGCTATAGTTAGCTAGCTAACTATATAGCTAGGTGTCATCATCTAAAATAACCCTAATTTATAAGACCGTTCTTAATTGATTAAAGGTGGTCAGACCCATCTATGTAAAGCTAGCCACAATAAGGATTAGCCACAAGAGTAGACTTTGCGTTTAGCCTTCAAAAATAAAAGTATGGCATAATTTTACTATTTGTATTCATTTGCATCACTGTCAACGACATACTTTTATTTTGAAGGCAAACCACAAATTCCACTATTGTGCCTAATCCTTATTATGGCTAGCTTCATAACACATAACCCGGTCTGGTCGAGCCTCACTAGCCAGATGAACCTAGCTGGCTGCTTATAATGTAAGCTTTGGGCAACAGGGTTAAGTAGCTAGCTAGCGATTTATTTTCAAGGATCTGAAGTTCAATTTCAATAGGCAAACAACAATACTTAGTCACAAGGATTCATAAATCATTGCGAAGAATAATGAAAATGACTGCAGTTTCTACTGGTCATTGTTTTCAGGCTGGTTGTATTGGTGCTAGCTAGGTACCAAGCTAAAGTGAGCTACCCCAGAAGTTGCGGTCGATCAAATAATGCTTTATTGCCAACGCGGTATTGTAAACACATCGTTTGTGGCCGGTGTTTGCAGACTTTTTTGTCCAGCTTTGACAGTGCTACTGTATCTTTTATGACACGCAAAGACCCAAACGGCGTTCCATAGTATGTCGTGAAGCTAATAGCAGTGACGCCATTACCGTGCAACTCCGGTAGGGCAACATCTGAAAAATAGCACACTTGGTATTGTGTACCGGTGCTCGACCAGTCGGCGAAAGTCAACATCAACCACGACAGAGAACGGTTGATTGTCAAGGGCAATGAATTCCATTATCTTGGCTTTAATGGAATTTGCCTTTGAGTTGTCTCGCTGAAATTTTGTTACTCTTTCAAATGACAGCTCGATCCACACAGCAGACATTGTGTGGGCTAGGTTAGGAATGCTGTGTTGCACGTGTAGCGCTACATTTTACGTGGCGTTATTACATCATGTCCTTACGTTATATAGGTATGCACGGTAGCTTTGACATCGGTTATTAACATTGGGCTGATACCGATGTTGGCATTTTTTAGCTAATATCGTCCGATTCCGATATGTTCACCGATATATCGTGCATCCCTCGTACAAAGCATCAGCCTATGAAACATATGTTTTAAGTGTACATACGCTTGTGTTAGTTTGACTTTCTTCTGTCCGCTTTTGGGGCTGCAGTCGTCGTCTGACTTCACCTTTAACCTTGTGCGAGCCACCTTCTCTTTTGGCCCCCTGAGCTCACCTGAAAAAAGACAAAACTTTTTGGGCTATGTACACATTTGGAGCTTATCTGGGTTGTTTATTAAGCACCAAACAGAAGAAAATAGACAAATAAAATAAATAGGGGGAAATAGAAATAGAATAAATAGAGGGACTCCCTGGACGTGTCCAATAAGAATAAGCAAATGTTTGTTTTTGCTAAATGTTTTCCATTGCATGCCATAATGAACATGGCCCAATTCACAGCTATCTATACGGTTGTACGTCAATGAGACAACACTAAAAAGTCACATTTGGGTTGAAGGGACAAAATTGAATTAAAATTAGCACAAAGTGCCCGAACAAAACTTACTCTTGATTCCCTTACTGGAGGTAGAGTCATAGTCTGTGCTCTCAATCTTTTTCTCCTTCAGGTCTGCCTCGAAGCGGGCCAGGTCTGTGTCCAGCCTGCGAATGTGTTTGTCCACCTGAGGGGTCACAATGAATAACAGGACTCTGACTGAGACATTACATGTAGAAATGACAGACATCTCAACTTGCCTAGGCTAACTAATCAGAGTCGAAGCAGAAAGTAGTCAACATTTCCATTTCCAGCTGCATCAAACATGCTAATTGAGAATATAACATACATTTCACTATGTAAAGCTTACCTGCAACCTGAGGTAAACCTCTCTCCAAGGAGCACCTTTCCTTTCCTCATTACTAGTATGGACCCCAAGCAGCGCTTCTATTCCCAGTCTACTGTATCCATCTTAAGGTCCTACTCACCATCTCATAGGTCTGCATGGCCAGTTGGACCTTATCATCTCCAAACTCTTTACACTTGCCATATGACTGCTGGATCTGCCGGAGCAGGGAGAGCTTCTGCTCAGAGGAGAGGGTGTGTGTGTTTGACGTGTACTCACGAGCCAACGAGTCTATCTGCCCTTTCAGATCTGAGAGAAAGAGATTAATTAATTTATAGTCAATTGTGGACACAACCATCACATGGGCTACATGCACACTGACTTCTGACTTTAGCCTAGACACTCTGGATAAGTGTTTTCCATTTACCTGTTATGATAGCAGCAACAATCATAATATCAGATCTGTGAGTCTCTCACCCTCTGTCCGTGTGTCCAGGTCTCTCATAAGAGTGAAATTCCTCTGTAGCTCAAACGGCAGATTTTCTATACCTAGAAAAACAAGGTTGTACAGTATATCACGTTATATACCGGGTTCCAAATACACCAGTATGTATCATCAGCGTCAGTGGGCTGCAACATTGGTGGCTTATTGTGTGTGTTAGGTAACGTTACTAAAATTGTCAATGCTGGTCTATAAATATGTATAACTGTTATTACGTAAACGTGGGGATACCACTGAATAGAACCCTACGATACAACAAAGTCATTTAGAGTCGACCAAGAACGGTATAATTATGCACCGCTTTGTTAGCTGGCCATCTAGCTAACTTGGGTTGCAGGCGCGCTAACTTAGCTAACGTAAGTTAGCTTTCTCGCGTGCTCTTTGTCCCTTGCCCTGGGCTTTTTTTATGTAGTAACGTTAACGTTAGCTGAACCAGTAACTGGGCTTCTTGTCTCCTCAAGCCCCGGTACTGGTTCTGGGAGTAGCTATGCGTGCAAGTAAAACAAAAACACACAAACAAATTCCATTACACAATATTTCAGTAGGATTCTACAGTATTTCACGAATAAAACATGAAAAAAGGAAACTATCTTACTGTCAAGGTAATGTTCTAAATACATTCCCGCCGCCATCTTGAAAATAATAAACAAAGGTTTTTCCGAGGTTTTTATGAGGTTTAACTGCGGTTGGCATCCAATTTGTTGCATTACCGCCACCTACGAGACTGGAGTACAACTCCCTTATAATTTGCTTGGAAAATAAAAATGTACTAAATAAATACCCTACCATTTAACACTACACTCACTAATTTCAAAATTATATAAAATAAAATGAACACCACCTTACTCTACTAATTAAATGTATTTATTCCTACCTCATGCCATCACACCCTGTAACTCTTCTGATGTCAAGTCTCACACACCCAAATACCTCTCTGCAGGTGCCACCACAACCTCAATTTTCTGCGACTTCCATTCCATCCCTGCAGTACAGTTGATAACCATTGCTATAAATGCTAAATATCCAATCTTACTGAAACTTATATCACTTTTTGGCCTCTCCCTCTGTACTGGTATATCTCTACTACTCTCACCACTCCTACCCCTTAACCCATCTTCCTCTACTTTCTTCACTGCCTCTGCATATGACAATGTATGCTCTACGCTAACCCTGGAAACCTCAACCTGCCTCTCTCGCATGGGACATTTCTGATCCCCAGCTCCATGGTCACCCCTACAATGAACACATTCCACTACTTTCCCCAATGCTACACATTCCTTTGTCTCATGACCTTCTGCACATTTCTCACAGCTTGGACCCTCGCTCTTACACACTGCTGCCACATGTCCATAAGCTTGACACCTGTAACATCTTAATGAATTCGGCACATACGGTCGTACAGGATAACTTGTATATCCAAACTTCACTTTGTCAAGCAGAGACTCAACTTCAAAACTCAAAAGAACAGACAATGTTCTGTTCCCCACTCTCGCCACCTTGTCTGTGTCTCATCAAATGACGAGAATCACATACACCGGGAATCTTTCCCCTCAGCTGGTCAAATTTTTTATTTTACTGCTACTCCTTTCATTGGTGCCCATTTCTTGAGAACAAAACAATTCACTTTTCTTGCTCACATTAATTTTATTCCGAGCTCATTCTCCCTCTGACCAACAGAAACGCAAACAATTATCACTAGACCACTTCTGGTTACCCTCACCGATTCCACATTACCCAACAATTCTTTTCACCCACCGTGAAACCACAAATGGATCAGCCAAAAGGCAAGAGTCCACGTTTTCCATAACCTTCACTCCTACTGTCACAGACTCATCTTTCTCCTGATCCTCGGTGCATACCTCGGTCTCATATAACTTCACTGCACCTACCACCTCCGATACTTCACCCTCATTCACTTCCATTTCTCCTCCTGTCTTCAGCTCCCTCTGCTCACACTGTTTAACTTTCTTCTTTAACAAACCATCTCCCTTTTTTCCACCATTTTTATCTGACTCAAGCTCACCCTCTTCTTCCCTCTCTCTCTTAGACCTCCTCTCCCTCTCTTTTTCCCTCCATTCCTCCTCCGTTTTCCAAGTATACGTCTCCTTATGATAATACTGCACTACCCCTGACAACCATCTTGTTCTTACTTTCTCTAAGGACTCCATTTCCATTGAGGTGTTTGCCTTGTTCTTCCGGGTCAGACATGAAATCAAATTCTTCTTCTCATTATCCTTCTTCTGGGTTTAAGGCGGACTACATCCTACAACTACAACTGTGCGGAATGAAAATAAAAGATTTAAAAAACTAATAAATATGGATAAAAATACTAATTAACTACCCAAACTCACTCCTCAAAACGCTCCCTACTTCATCTGTTAAAAACAATAAGCATGTATAGTCCCTCCACAAAATCAGGAGCCTGGGAAGGCATCATCTTCCGACGCCAAAAACCCTTGTAAATCTTCCACTGTGAAGTCTGCTGAAGCCACAATGTCCAATTTCTTTGGTTTCCTTGCTACTTGAGCCACAGTTGCAATGAACGCCATTAAATCCACTTCCTTTACCTACAGTATGTCCAGTTCTCTTGGTTGACAAATAGGCCTATTCACTATGGGCTGTGGTCCATTCACTACCATTTCTTCAACATCACTTGTTCTCTCAATTCTTTTGATCGCTTCCGCCTAGGAGATCTGATGGAGCGCCTAAATCAAATCAAATTTATTTATATAGCCCTTCGTACATCAGCTGATATCTCAAAGTGCTGTACAGAAACCCAGCCTAAAACCCCAAACAGCAAACAATGCAGGTGTAAAAGCACGGTGGCTAGGAAAAACTCCCTAAATGCCACCTCAACCTCCTTCACCCTTACAGGACATGCCATGACCTCTGGGTCATGATCAGTGATGTAAAGTACTAAAGTAAAAATACTTTAAAAGTACTACTTAAGTCGTTTTTTGGGGGTATCTGCGCTTTACTTTTTAGATTTTTGACAACTTTTACTTTTACTTCACTACATTTCTAAAGAGAATGATATACTTTTAACTCCATACATTTTCCCTGACACCCAAAAGTACTTGTTACATTTTGAATGCTTAGCAGGACAGACAATGGTCCAATTCACACACTTCTCAAGAGAACATCCCTGGTCATCCCTATCTCCTCTGGTCTGGCGGACTCACTAAATACAAATGCTTTGTTTGTAAATTATGAGTGTTGGAATGTGACCCTGGCTATCTGTAAATACAATTTTAAAATTGTGCCATCTGGTTTGCTTAATATAATGAATTTTAAATAGTTTGTACTTTTACTGTTGATACTTAAGTATATTTAAGCAAGTACATTTACTTTTGATACTTAAGTCCAGGATCCAGTTGCAGGGGGGGGGTTGCTGAGGAGTATTTATGTCTGTAATAAAGCCCATTTGTGGGGAAAAACTCAGTGGGTGGGCCTGGCTGCCAAGACCCTCCCAGGCCCATCCATGGTTACACCCCTGCCCAGTCATGTGAAATCCATAGATTAGGGCCTAATTAATTTCTTTCAATTGACTGATTTGACTTTTGATACTTAAGTATATTTTAGCAACTTCATTTACTTTTGATACTTAAGTATATTTAAAAGAAAATAACCTTTAGACTTTTGCTCAAGTAGTATTTCACTGGGTGACTTACACATTTCCTTGAGTTCTTTTCTATTAAAGAGGAAAACCTTGTGACGTGAATCCCTGCATGGTGGATGGAAGAAAGGAAGAAGGTTTGTTGGTTCTATTGTTTTTTTATTTTTATGGTGAGCAACTCCCTATGCATGTAGTAACGCTCGCTGGGGTATATGAGGTATGCAGAAAGATATTTTGTCTCTACACCACGACAGTGTAAAATAACATAACAATTTGGCCACGTTTCAAGTGTGTGCAGACGGGTGGAGTATACAGAAGATCGGAGTGAAGAACATTCTTGCTACAATTATGGTGGGGCTCATGACCAGTGGGGGGAAAAAGTACCTTGTTTGTGAGCATTTCTCTTTTGCCAAGATAATCCTTCCACCTGGCAGGTGTGGCATACCAAGAAGCTGATTAAACAGTATGATCAATACAACAAGCCCTTAACCAACAATGCAATTAAAGAAATATAGTTAAGAAAATATTTACTAAATTAACAAAAGTAATTAAAAAAGAAAGTAACAATAAATAACAGTAAAGAGGCTATATACAGGGGCTACTGGTACCAAGTCAATGTGCGGGGGTACAGGTTAGTCGAGGTTATTTGTAGATGTAGGGGTGAATGTACATAGTCCGGGTGGCAATTTGATCAATTGTTCAGCAGTCTTCTGACTTGGGGGTAGAAGCTGTGAAGGAGCCTTTTGGACCTAGACTTGGCGCTCCGGTACCGCTTGCAGTGCGGTAGCAGAGAGAACAGCCTATGACTTGGGTGACTGGAGTCTTTGACAATGTTTTGGGCCTTCCTCTGACACCGCCTAGTATATAGGTCCTGGAAGGCAGGAAGCTTGGCCCCAGTGATGTACTGGGTCATACGCACAACCCTCTGTAGCGCCTTATGGTTGAGCAGTTGCCATACCAGGCGGTGATGCAACCGGTCAGGATGCTCTCGATGGTGCAGCTGCAGAACCTTTTGAGGATCTGGGGACCCATTTTCAGTCTCCTGAGGGGGAAAAGGTGTTGTCGTTGCCTCTTCACTACTGTCTTGGTGTGTTTGGGCAATGATAGTTTGTTGATGATGTGGACACCAAGGAACTTGACATTTTCGACCCGCTCCACTACAGCCCCGTTGATGTTAATGGGGGCCTGTTCCGCCCTCATTTACCTGTAGTCCACGATCAGCTCCTTTGTCTTGCACACATTGAGGGAGAGGTTGAAGTCCTGGCACCACACTGCCAGGTCTCTGACTTCCTCCCTATTGGCTGTCTCATCGTTGTCGGTGATCAGGCCTACCACTGTTGTGTCGTCAGCAAACTTAATGATGTTGTTGGAGTTGTGCTTGCCCACGCAGTCGTGGGTGAATAGGGAGTACAGGAGGGGACTAAGCACGCACCCTTGAGGTGCCCCAGTGTTGACGATCAGCATGACAGATGTGTTGTTGCCTACCCTTACCACCTGGGGGCAGCCCGTCTGGAAGTCCAGAATCCAGTTGCAGGTGGGAGGCTGAGGAGTATTTCTGTCTGAAATAAAGAAAAACTCACTGGGTGGGCCTGGCTGCCAAATGGGAGGGTCTATGCCCTCCCAGGCCCACTCATGGTTACTCCCCTGCCCAGTCATGTGAAATCCATAGATTAGGGCTTAATTCATTTCTTTCAATTGACTGGTTTCCTTATATATGAACTGTAACTCAGTAAATCTTTGAAATTGTTGCATGTTGCATTTATATTTTTGTTCAGTGTATATATATATAAAAATAAAATACAAACACAAAATTAAACACATAAAACATTAAAAATTTAAATTAAACATTAAAAATAAAATAAATCAAACTTCCCTGGTAAAAAAGAAACAGATCTGATCCCTACACAGGCTCAAGGGGAGCCTGGAGGGCGGGGCGTCTTCCTGCACTAGTACCCCTTGCAAGTCTTCTGATGTCCTTAAGTCTCAAAAACTTTTATTCCGCAGCCACAATAATGTCCAGTTCCGTAGACTTCATTTGAGACTTGAACCTTACAGATTATAACTGTGGAAATGCTGAAATCTTCTTCTTCTTCTTCTTTGGTATTATGGCGGTCCGCAAACAAATGTTATAGGTGCAAGCCGCCACCTTCTTTATTGGCGGCCTACTATTCTGTAGTATGAATTCATTACACTTAGTCCCTAAAAGGTTATTCTGTGGATTTTATATGGAGATTGGCAACCAACTTTAAAGGGGCAATCAGCATGCATGCCTCAGGAGCTTAATTCAACTGTCGTACATCATCAGAACCTAAAATGTAAGCTTTTTTACTCCATAGTTAGTTAAAAAAAGTTAATATAGGCTCAAAACATGGTAAACTACAATTTTGATATCATCAGTCCTTGCATCCATAGCTCTGTCTATGAATTTGAGAGTGGTTACATTCCTCTAGCCCTATCCCTCAGCTTTTTACTGAAACAGGGGTGGGGAGTTTGCTTTGCTTTTGTTTCAATTGCTGATTGCCACTTTAAGGTGCAGTATGGCCAGGAACTCCATGATGTATAAAGATAAATGATCCGTTGCTGTTTTTGTCAGTGCCACCTTAAACTCAGGAACACTAAAAGCGGCACCTGTCTTCCTTGTTTTAGGGTCCTTAGATCCATTAGTGAATATATTCAAGAAATCATAGTACTGTGTTCTTAAATGTTCACTTACAACTGAATCTACTCCTTCTTCAACATCTCTTACCCTCTCAGGCAACCCTAGTTATATCATTGGCTGGGGGAGCAACCAAGGTGGAATAGCAGGAAGAGGCTGAACTCCTTCCCAAACAATCCCATTCCCATCTCTTACCTAATCCAGCCAGAACTTCTATTCAGATCTCGTTCATGCTCCCAGCACTCTAGGAGCCCCTTATGTGTAGGACGTGTAAACTTATATCCTTGAAGATTTACCCAACATATCATGGTTAGTTGTTGTCGTCTCAACTTCAACGGTATCTCTCCCAACTCTACCTGCAGCGCTGCCAACGGGGAGGTCCTGACTGCTCCACAACATATCACAACAAAACATATCTAGGTCTTGTGCCTGGTTTACATCAAGCTTTTTTAAAGATGTCTGAGCTGCTGATCCATACACTACATTACCATAGTTCAGTGTTCAGACAGGAAATGAAGTTCGGGGGAACCCAGTAGGGTACACCCCTTTTCATTTTTTTGCCTCCAAAATAAGGTTTTCATACATTTAATACAAAATAAAGATTCTCTATTGCATTTAAAAAATCAAAAAAGTGAAACTATTTTACGTGGGCCTATTTTTCCCCTTCAGTAAGCTATGTTACAAACGAGATGCAATATGCATTAGTCTAAGGAGAAAAATAATATAAATATTATCTGAAATACATACCTTTTGTTATAGAACAGAAATATTTATATGGAATTGGCAAAAATATAAATAAATAGTAGTTCTATCTAAACCTCAGATGAAGAGGCTATTCCTCTTCATCTGAGGGATCCTGATTGATGCATATAGACCTCCTTTCTACCACTTAACTCTGGCAAACTGTCATTTCTCCTTGTGCTGTCCTCTATGCTAGAATGGGATTCTAATCTACTCAGCGGAGCCATTCAACAGCTGGTAGGAAACCAGACAGAGTGAATGGAATAATTTGGTCAGAGGATGCAGAGGAGACAACACTTGGTTTGTCAATTCGTTCATTTGTACATTCATTCATTCGTTCATTCATTCGTGCAATATCCATTTATTTATTATATGGGACACTTCAAAATTACAAAGGATTCTGTTTGTCACCAATAGGTGGCAGTGTGCTATATTCTATCACCATCACAATTCACTGTCAGTTAAAGAACCTGATGAAATGGAAGTAGTTTCCCCTACCACTGATCCAGAATCAGATATTTGTCAGTCTCCTAATGACTCTGAAAATGACAAGCACTGAGTAAGTAGCAACAAAGGTGAGATGCAAGGAATGATCAACCTATCGGGGCAAAAGTACTCAACCAACTAGAGACGCATCACTAAGAGAGACAAACGCGAACATGAAGAGGAGTCGACAGACTAACAGGCGGAGGAGGGAGGAACACAGACGTGTGCACCGCACGACATGCAGACGAGTGTGAAAAGCTCTGAATTATAGAGAACACACACACACACACACACACACACACACACACACACACACACACACACACACACACACACACACACACACACACACACACACACACACACACACACACACACACACACACACACACACACACACACACACACACACACACACACACACACACACACACACACACACACACACACTGCTACTCTTTATCCTCATCAGTTGTGCCCCACTATGTCAAGCAGGCCACGCACTTTTGTGGGGAGGTTAAACTAGAATAGCTCTTTATTTCACTTCCTCTCTCTGGACTGTCTTATGTCTCACTGTCTAAGATGGTTCCAAAATATGCTGTTATTTTGTCAATCTGAAACGCTTTCATGTAGAAAAACATGACTGTTGCTAAAGCCACAACCCTGAGTCTGTGTGTCAGCAAACGGCACCCCTTGACACTTGATTTTCTAAGCTGAGGAAAAGGGCTAGAGAAATGTAAGCACTCTCACATTTCTAGATAAATCTATGGATGCAAGACCTGACAGCAACTTGAAGCTATGGCCTACATTGTTTGTTGACAAGGACTCAAATTACAACAAAACCTAAACAATGATGTAAACCATCCTTATATTTTGGGTTATGATGGTACTGGAACTGACCCTGTATATGCTTACTTACAGTAGTTTATCGTGTTTTTCTTATTTCTTATTTTTTATATATTTTGTTCTACCTTACATTATTATTGACTACTGAATTATTGGGGGTAATGCTTGCAAAGAAAGCTTGAAACTTGAAATGACTATTGAACAGCAGTAAATATGGCAGATTTTTACCTTAAGTCAAAGATGTAAAACATACTATCTAAGTGTGCTTTGTTAGTGTCAAATAGCCCTGTACCAACACTTGGCACAGAAATGATGAGAAGAACACAGCTGCAGAGTTGATATGACCACTTGGTTACGTGGCAATAGCCCCTTATCTGGCAGTTGTCACGCCTTTGCAGCATAGGTTATTCACTCAAGCCCTTAGTGAGGGAATTGAGAAATAACTTTCTTATCATTTTTAATTTCCTTAAATATGTTGTTTTCTTTTTTAACTTTTTGAGTTAGTTTTTTTTTGTTAGGATCTGGAGTGAAATCTAAAAAGTAAACAGTTTAGTAAAGGCAGAGGTTAAAATTCACTCCAAGACAGAAAATGTGCACGTATATGGAACGGTGGGGTGATCCACCAATGATGTCAAGCCTACCGGCCTCCCTGCCCTCTCTGAATGAGATAAAAGGACAGGGCCCACTGCTGCACAGCTCACCTATAGTGCCTGCCTACCGGCCCAACACTCTGCAACATGTTCGTGTTCCTCTGTGTCGCCTTTCTACACAGCCTTGCTTTGGGTGCTCCTGTGCTTTACCAGGGGGAAGAGCTATCCCAAAACTCCTGCCCAATGGGCTGGTACGATTTTAACGGACGCTGCTATAAGTATGTCGCTACACCACTGAACTGGCCTGATGCTGAGTCCTACTGTTTGACTCAGGGAGCAAACCTGGTCTCTGTGCACAGTGAGGCAGAACACCAGTTCATCAAAATCCTGATCCAGAGATTCGACCCTGCGGAGAGAGCAACCTGGATGGGTCTGTCTGACATCCACGTGGAGGGGAGGTGGATGTGGTCTGATGGGTCCAAAGTGGACTTCATACCCTGGCATCCATCCCAGCCTGATGGCGGACGGAATCAAAACTGTGTAATAACTAACCATTTTGATCCAAGGTGGAATGATCAAGATTGCAATTATAGTCACGCCTTTGTCTGCGCCGAACGTCTCTGCTAGCCAGTCATCCGTCAAGATGGAAGGGCTTCCGTCCCGAGAAGAAAGCTGGTTTTCAATAAGAAATCAACACATTTGATTGAAAATACTGTTTTTTATGGATTTCTTATGAATTTTAAATAGAACTAGTGTAATTGCTTTAGCTGTCTTCTCATCGTATCAAGAGGCCTTGTATTAAACAATTATGACACGAATGAAGCAATACCCACTTTTCTGGAATGGCTGTAATTCTGTCGTTGGAGCACAGACACCGTGAGTGAAGTGAGAAATGATCTTTCACAAACTTTAATGTTTTTGGTTGAAAGCCATACACGTAACATTTCCATCTGCAAATAGTGATAAATGTCAATAGAATATAAGTGCTAGTGAAGGAATTAAAATGAACTAGATGTGTGTAGAACTTCCTGTTCTGCAAAAACCCCAAAACGGTCCAGTTGTGCTGCTGATGATGATGAATTGAACCTTTATTTAACTTGGCAAGTCAGTGAAGAACAAATTCTTATTTACAATGACGGCCTACACCGACCAAACCCAGACGACGCTGGGCCAATTGTGCGACGCCCTATCACGGCCGGTTGGAATACAGCCTGCAATCAAACCAGAGTGTCTGTAGTGATGCCTCTAGCACTAAGATGCAGTGCCTTAAACCGCTGCGCCACTCGGGAGCACAACATTTACACAATGTTTGTATCAAACATTCACCTGATGTTGCAAGAATGTTTCCCAGAACAAATGTCGTTATTACATTACCAGGGAACCTAATAATTACCTTAGGGGAACGTTCTGTGGTGGTTGTTATAGATGGTGTGTTTCACAACATTTTTGTGAATTTTAGGAGAAGATTCCAAGGATTCCAAGATTTAAAAAAATCTTAACAAAAATAAAACATTTGGATGTTATCATCCTAATACTCAGCTTCACATTATAAATTAGAACACGCAAAGCCCCTCATTTGACGGGGCGCGTCCCGGTTCATCTCATAGCCCGCCATTCAAAGTTGGCTTATTTCCATGGTCCCTTTGAAGCGTTCCAATAACGCAAAAATGCCCAGAAGCTGTTGTGTCGCAGGGTCTACCTCTAATAAGAGGAAAAACCCAGACGTTTTCGCTGCACCAAATCCCCAAAAAGAGCCTCTCAGACGACTGCTGTGGCTCCAGTCCATCAGACGTGAGGATGCCTGAGGGCCCTGGCTTCGTCACACACCTACGTGTGTGGTAAACCCTTCATTACAGGTTACAAAAGTCATTATTGTTTACATTAGACAGCGTGTAAATGTGTGTTATACTGTTCATTTGTGTTTTTGTGTACAAGAAGGAGAGCTATACAGCTTTTTTTCCATATGCTTTCAGTCAACTGGAAGTAATGCTATCTGTGGTACCGTCATGACCTGTACAGGTCTCCCGAGCGAAGGAGCTTACTAACGTTAGCTATCTCAAGTTCAACAATGTAATTGGTTATAAACAAGTAGGGTAGAGTGAAAGCCATCCTGAAAAGTCCATTAGCCAGCTTACATTACCTGTCTTAAGAGATAGTGAATTGTGTTGTGTTCGCCTGTTGTGTACACAGGATGAAAAGCTGGCCATGGATTGGGCAGGAGCCGAGCTCCCCCACCTTGGCTTGGGTCTAAATGAGTGAGAGCGTGCGGTGTAACAAGCCCTAGGCTATTCGTTACAAAATAACATGACAGCCATTGATTTTTAGAAGAACACGACTTGCCAGATGCCCTCTCTTGTTTTGTAGCCAGTCGTCCAAAGTGCTGTTGTCCTGCCCCCAATTGAAAGACACTTGTCCTCCAGGACTCCACTGCCACAATACTGGATGCATCCATCACATGAGACTCCAATGTAATGATTCTCCTGACAGATTCTGAAGCTGGCTCTCGCCACTTTCAACTTGCTGTGGTTTCTTTGCTCCACGATTCTATTCTTTGAACATTACTAATGTTTTCTTCGCCGTTTGAAAGGAATGTTTTCTTAAAGTTCTGAGAACATGACTTTAAGGAAACCTGCAGACAAATGTTATGCTGATGTACTGAGATTCCCACCGAAGAACGTTGTTTCTTAATGTTCCCTGAACGTTGTGAGAACATGAATTCAAATAGGACCATGAGGAAAAATGTAGAAAGCATTATGCTGATGCAGTGAAATTCCTACCTAAGAAACATGGTTCTCAAAATGTTATGTGCTAGCTGGGTATCCTGCACCATTCCCAGAATGTTGTGGGAAGGTTATATGCAAAATAACCATAGGACAACCATGCTCTCACCAAGCCCTAAGAAACATATGGTTCTCAGAACATTATTTGCTAGCTGGGAAATGCCTTTGGAATGTGGTTTTCCTACCACAGTAACTTGACCTAAACCCAAACCAGACTATCAAATATAAACAAACTTATGCACTTATAGGGGCGTTGTTGCAGTTTCACACGTTACACAGTAGCAATCTTTTACTTCATTACTGGGAAGAGAGAGAAAGGTTTTACTTTTATAATTAGGAGCATTATTTAGAATCAATAGCAGCGAAGAGATACAATTTACTAATTAAAATGTCACAACAGTTAGAAAACAAATACATGTTTTCTTATAAACCATCCTAATGCTGAAGATAAGGTAAAAGCTGGCAGTGGGGATATGATACAGTCAGAAAACAGTCACAATAGTCAGGCTAAAGTGGCAGTGCACATTGCTCACTGGCTGCAAAATGTTGCAAACGGAAGAAAACCTGTTCAAACCAGAAGGTTGCTGTCTCCATAGAGATCCTATTCAATTAGAGGGGGGGGCTATGTCATAAACCCTCAAAGTTCCAGAAGGGTGTGAAAATGGCAGCCATATTGTTCAGGGAGAAACTGAACCCAGTCTAACTGGAATGAATGGCAGTCGAGACATAATCCTTTTACTTATGCAGGAAATGAAAGGTAAAGGCATGTGATGTATCAGAAATGGTGTAATAGAATTATTGTCCACCTAAAATATTTTCATATAATTATAAGTACAGTTTATACAAATTTTATACACATTTTCCGTATAAACAGACTCTAAAATATAAATGTCTACATTTTTGTTTTCTTTGAAAGCTGTGTGCTTGTATATGATACAATATCAGTGCTTGTTGCATTTACAACTTGTGAAATCATCAACTGATTTGAGATTGATTAACTGTATTGTTTGAATGGAATGTGGGCATATTGGCAGTTTGTTTGACAAATTAATTGAATCATTCCTCTAAATCTGTCTGGGTAGCTAGCTAACAAACATACAGTGCAGATCAAATCTTCAAATTCATTATTTTAAACACTATCTTATCACAGCACCGGCAAACCAAAATGGCTGACCTTTATCCCATCATAAGAAGGTTCATGCCCATTCTAGTATTCTAACTATATGGCTGACTCCATCTCAGCACAGCGAAATACTCTACATCCCCATGAGACTCCTAATGAAACCAGAGTCGTCTACATCAGTCGCCATGGGTGATGGCGTCTGCCGAACCAATAAGCTGGCAAGTAAATAAAATCCTGCTTGATTGCTCCTATTCCACCCAAAGAATTGATTGTCGCCAAGGGCAACCAATCGGTACAGGTGGGGGCCCCAAGTAGCGGCTCTCTGTCTGGATTAGTGGGCTGTCAACAGCGGCAAGGCCACCACATTCATTCTGGCTGGGCACTGTTCCACCGGGCCTGCATTCAACACAACACCTAAAGTGTCACTGTGGCTGTTACAGTGTGTGTTTTGAGTGGCAGATGTGAATGTTGTGTGATTGGCTCTTTATAGCTATGGCAGTCAGTCTTGTAGTGAAATGTATAGTACCATATGCTTTGAGCGATCATGCATACGGTTGGTTTCTGATGAGCTGATGTTATGTGGAAAGGCTATTTACTTCTGTTGATGCTTCAGGGCAGCTCGAGCAACCAGATGGTAAAACAAGGGTAAGAAAAATGTATTTGGAGGAAGAAGCTGTCATGTTTGTCATTTATTGTCATGTCTTGTCCCTGTGCTCCCCATGCTATTCGTTTCCCTCTGCTGGTCTTGTTTGGTTCTATCCCTCTCTCTCCCCCTCCCCCTTTCACTCTCTCGCTCTCTCTTCTCTCTGTCGTTCCGTTCCTGCTCCCAGCTGTTCCTATTCCCCTAATCATCATTTAGTCTTCCCACACCTGTTCCCGATCCTTTCCCCTGATTAGACTCCCTATTTATTCCTTTGTGATCCGTTCCTGTTCCATCGGTTCCTTGTTTTGTATTCCATGCTGTAATTGCGTTTCGCCCTGTCCTGTCGTGTTTTTTGCCGTGATTGTGTATCACCCTGTCCTGTCGTGTTTTGTGCCTTCTTCAGACGCTGCGTGTGAGCAGGTGTCTCAGTTGACTACGGCCTGCGCCTACCCAAGCGACCTGCAGTCTGTGGCCGCTTCTCCAGTTGTTTTCCCTCTACTATCTAGAGGATTTCAGTTATTCGGTTTTGAGCATTAATAAACTCTGTTTCTGTTAAGTCGCGTTTGGGTCCTCCTTCACCTGCATAACAGAAGGAACCGATCAAAGAATGGACCCAGCGACTTCTGACGCTCGTTACACTGCCGTCGAGATCCAAGGAGCCATGCTCGGCAGACACGAGCAGGAATTGTCCGCTGCTCGCCAGGCCGTGGAAAACCTGGCTGCTCAGGTTTCCGACCTCTCTGGACAGTTCCAGAGTCTACGTCTCGTGCCACCTGTTACTTCCTGGCCTGCCGAGCCTCCAGAACCTAGGGTTAATAACCCACCTTGCTACTCCGGGCAGCCCACTGAGTGCCGCTCCTTTCTCACGCAGTGTGAGATTGTGTTCTCTCTCCAACCCAACACATACTCTAGAGAGAGCTCGGGTTGCTTACGTCATCTCACTCCTCACTGGCCGGGCTCGAGAATGGGGCACAGCTATCTGGGAGGCAAGGGCTGTTTGCTCTAACGATTTCCAGAACTTTAAAGAGGAGATGATTCGGGTTTTTGACCGTTCAGTTTTTGGTGGGGAGGCTTCTAGGGCCCTGGCTTCCTTATGCCAAGGTGAACGGTCCATAACGGATTATTCCATTGAGTTTCGCACTCTTGCTGCCTCTAGTGAGTGGAACGAGCCGGCGCTGCTCGCTCGTTTTCTGGAGGGACTCCACGCTGTGGTTAAGGATGAGATTCTCTCCCGGGAGGTTCCTTCAGATGTGGACTCTTTGATTGCTCTCGCCATCCGCATAGAACGACGGGTAGATCTTCGTCACCGGGCTCGTGGAAGAGAGCTCGCATCAACGGTGTTTCCCTGCTCCGCATCGCAGCCATCTCCCCCTCTGGCTTTGAGACTGAGCCCATGCAGCTGGGAGGGATTCGCATCTCGAATAAGGAGAGGGAACGGAGGATTACCAACCGCCTGTGCCTCTATTGTGGAGTTGCTGGACATTTCGTTAATTCATGTCCAGTAAAGCCAGAGCTCATCTGTAAGCGGAGGGCTACAGGTGAGCGCAACTACTCAAGTCTCTCCATCAAAGTCCTGTACTACTTTGTCGGTCCACCTACGCTGGACCGGTTCGGGCGCTACATGTAGTGCCTTGATAGACTCTGGGGCTGAGGGTTGTTTCATGGACGAAGCATGGGTTCGGAAACATGACATTCCTTTCAGAGAGTTAGATAAGCCTACGCCCATGTTCGCCTTAGATGGTAGTCATCTTCCCAGTATCAGATTTGAGACACTACCTTTAACCCTCACAGTATCTGGTAACCACAGTGAGACTATTTCTTTTTTGATTTTCCGTTCACCGTTTACACCTGTTGTTTTGGGTCATCCCTGGCTAGTATGTCATAATCCTTCTATTAATTGGTCTAGTAATTCTATCCTATCCTGGAACGTTTCTTGTCATGTGAAGTGTTTAATGTCTGCCATCCCTCCCGTTTCTTCTGTCCCTACTTCTCAGGAGGAACCTGGCGATTTGACAGGAGTGCCGGAGGAATATCATGATCTGCGCACGGTCTTCAGTCGGTCCCGAGCCAACTCCCTTCCTCCTCACCGGTCGTATGATTGTAGTATTGATCTCCTTCCGGGGACCACTCCTCCTCGAGGTAGACTATACTCTCTGTCGGCTCCCGAACGTAAGGCTCTCGAGGATTATTTGTCTGTGTCTCTTGACGCCGGTACCATAGTGCCTTCTTCCTCTCCGGCCGGGCGGGGTTCTTTTTGTTAAGAAGAAGGACGGTACTCTGCGCCCCTGCGTGGATTATCGAGGCTGAATGACATAACGGTTAAGAATCGTTATCCGCTTCCCCTTATGTCATCAGCCTTCGAGATTCTGCAGGGAGCCAGGTGCTTTACTAAGTTGGACCTTCGTAACGCTTACCATCTCGTGCGCATCAGAGAGGGGACGAGTGGAAAACGGCGTTTAATACTCCGTTAGGGCATTTTGAGTACCGGGTTCTGCCGTTCGGTCTCGCCAATGCGCCAGCTGTTTTTCAGGCATTAGTTAATGATGTTCTGAGAGACATGCTGAACATTTTCGTTTTTGTCTATCTTGACGATATCCTGATTTTTTTCTCCGTCACTCGAGATTCATGTTCAGCACGTTCGACGTGTTCTACAGCGCCTTTTAGAGAATTGTCTCTATGTAAAGGCTGAGAAGTGCTCTTTTCATGTCTCCTCCGTTACTTTTCTCGGTTCCGTTATTTCCGCTGAAGGCATTCAGATGGATTCCGCTAAGGTCCAAGCTGTCAGTGATTGGCCCGTTCCAAGGTCACGTGTCGAGTTGCAGCGCTTTTTAGGTTTCGCTAATTTCTATCGGCGTTTCATTCGTAATTTCGGTCAAGTTGCTGCCCCTCTCACAGCTCTTACTTCTGTCAAGACGTGTTTTAAGTGGTCCGGTTCCGCCCAGGAGCTTTTGATCTTCTAAAAGAACGTTTTACGTCCGCTCCTATCCTCGTTACTCCTGACGTCACTAGACAATTCATTGTCGAGGTTGACGCTTCAGAGGTAGGCGTGGGAGCCATTCTATCCCAGCGCTTCCAGTCTGACGATAAGGTTCATCCTTGCGCTTATTTTTCTCATCGCCTGTCGCCATCTGAGCGCAACTATGATGTGGGTAACCGTGAACTGCTCGCCATCCGCTTAGCCCTAGGCGAATGGCGACAGTGGTTGGAGGGGGCGACCGTTCCTTTTGTCGTTTGGACAGACCATAAGAACCTTGAGTACATCCGTTCTGCCAAACGACTTAATGCCCGTCAAGCTCGTTGGGCGTTGTTTTTCGCTCGTTTCGAGTTTGTGATTTCTTACCGTCCGGGTAGCAAGAACACCAAGCCTGATGCCTTATCCCGTCTGTTTAGTTCTTCTGTGGCTTCTACTGATCCCGAGGGATTCTTCCTTATGGGCGTGTTGTCGGGTTAACAGTCTGGGGAATTGAAAGACAGGTTAAGCAAGCACTCACGCACACTGCGTCGCCGCGCGCTTGTCCTAGTAACCTCCTTTTCGTTCCTGTTTCCACTCGTCTGGCTGTTCTTCAGTGGGCTCACTCTGCCAAGTTAGCGGGTCATCCCGGTGTTCGAGGCACTCTTGCGTCTATTCGCCAGCGCTTTTGGTGGCCGACTCAGGAGCGTGACACGCGCCGTTTCGTGGCTGCCTGTTCGGACTGCGCGCAGACTAAGTCGGGTAACTCTCCTCCTGCCGGTCGTCTCAGACCGCTCCCATTCCTTCTCGACCATGGTCTCACATTGCCTTAGACTTCATTACCGGTCTGCCTTTGTCTGCGGGGAAGACTGTGATTCTGACGGTTGTCGATAGGTTCTCTAAGGCGGCACATTTCATTCCCTCGCTAAACTTCCTTCCGCTAAGGAGACGGCACAAATCATTATTGAGAATGTATTCAGAATTCATGGCCTCCCGTTAGACGCCGTTTCAGACAGAGGTCCGCAATTCACGTCACAGTTTTGGAGGGAGTTCTGTCGTTTGATTGGTGCGTCCGTCAGTCTCTCTTCCGGGTTTCATCCCCAGTCTAACGGTCAAGCAGAGAGGGCCAATCAGACGATTGGTCGCATACTACGCAGCCTTTCTTTCAGGAACCCTGCGTCTTGGGCAGAACAGCTCCCTGGGCAGAATACGCTCACAATTCGCTTCCTTCGTCTGCTACCGGGTTATCTCCGTTTCAGAGTAGTCTGGGTTACCAGCCTCCTCTGTTCTCATCCCAGCTTGCCGAGTCCAGCGTTCCCTCCGCTCAAGCGTTTGTCCAACGTTGTGAGCGCACCTGGAGGAGGGTGAGGTCTGCACTTTGCCGTTACAGGGCACAGACGGTGAGAGCCGCCAATAAACGCAGGATTAAGAGTCCAAGGTATTGTTGCGGCCAGAGAGTGTGGCTTTCCACTGCAACCTTCCTCTTACGACAGCTTCTCGTAAGTTGACTCCGCGGTTCATTGGTCCGTTCCGTGTCTCCCAGGTCGTCAATCCTGTCGCTGTGCGACTGCTTCTTCCGCGACATCTTCGTCGCGTCCATCCTGTCTTCCATGTCTCCTGTGTTAAGCCCTTTCTTCGCACCCCCGTTCGTCTTCCCTCCCCCCCTCCCGTCCTTGTCGAGAGCGCACCTATTTACAAGGTACATAAAATTATGGACATGCGTTCTCGGGGGCG
Organism: Oncorhynchus gorbuscha; assembly: GCF_021184085.1. NCBI lineage: Eukaryota > Metazoa > Chordata > Actinopteri > Salmoniformes > Salmonidae > Oncorhynchus > Oncorhynchus gorbuscha. The sequence goes on from NC_060181.1 coordinate 39,182,138, forward strand.
GGGTCACCAATACCTAGTGGATTGGGAGGGTTACGGTCCTGAGGAGAGGAGTTGGGTTCCGTCTCGGGACGTGCTGGACCGTTCGCTCATCGATGATTTCCTCCGTTGCCGCCAGGATTCCTCCTCGAGTGCGCCAGGAGGCGCTCGGTGAGTGGGGGGGTACTGTCATGTTTGTCATTTATTGTCATGTCTTGTCCCTGTGCTCCCCATGCTATTCGTTTCCCTCTGCTGGTCTTGTTTGGTTCTATCCCTCTCTCTCCCCCTCCCCCTTTCACTCTCTCGCTCTCTCTTCTCTCTGTCGTTCCGTTCCTGCTCCCAGCTGTTCCTATTCCCCTAATCATCATTTAGTCTTCCCACACCTGTTCCCGATCCTTTCCCCTGATTAGACTCCCTATTTATTCCTTTGTGATCCGTTCCTGTTCCATCGGTTCCTTGTTTTGTATTCCATGCTGTAATTGCGTTTCGCCCTGTCCTGTCGTGTTTTTTGCCGTGATTGTGTATCACCCTGTCCTGTCGTGTTTTGTGCCTTCTTCAGACGCTGCGTGTGAGCAGGTGTCTCAGTTGACTACGGCCTGCGCCTACCCGAAGCGACCTGCAGTCTGTGGCCGCTTCTCCAGTTGTTTTCCCCTCTACTATCTAGAGGATTTCAGTTATTCGGTTTTGAGCATTAATAAACTCTGTTTCTGTTAAGTCGCGTTTGGGTCCTCCTTCACCTGCATAACAGAAGCAGACCTGGGCTCAAATACTACTTGAAATCATTTTAAACACTTTTGCTGTGATTGATTGAGCTTGCCAGCAACCAAGGAACCAATAGTAAAGTCCCAAAAGTGTAAACCCCGCCCATATGGCATTCCAGGCAGGCAAAGCAAACATTCAAAGTATTTGAAAGATTTCAAATAGTATCTGAACCTAGGTCTGGGAAGAACATGACTCTGTGTGAGAGAAATAACAGATAATGTAAATAAGCCTGAAAACATGAACATATGGCCATTGAGGGAAATGGAAGAATCCTAATTAGGCTACCACCATTTAACAATGACAGATTCTTCAAATTAGTTTTGGACCTCGGACAGGCTTGGAAGGCCATGAGCACAGTCGAGTTTCCCCTTAACTTTTTAAACCGAACCAAATTTCTTAATCAAACTTTACCCAGGTTGGGCCCGAGGAAGAGCAGCTTTGGGGATGGGGATCCTAATAAAATACTAAATACTAAACCCATACTTAACCCTAATCTCAACCAATTGAAATTCCTTGCCTAAACTTAACCAATCACATTACTTGCCTAAACTTAACCAATCACATTACTTGCCTAAACTTAACCTATCACATTCCTTGCCTAAACTTAACCAATCACATTACTTGCCTAAACTTAACCAATCACAGATTTTTTTTTGTTGCCATTGACGCAGAGCTGCCCTTATAACAAGACTGAATCTGGAAAACTCCAATCTAGGATATGGATTGGATAATGCTGAGAGACGTGGTTTTTAACAAGGGAGCAGAGTGGGAGGATTAAGAAAGTGTTCCTTAGAGCGACTTGTCTCAGGAGTCCCAAATGGCATCCTATTCCCTATGGGCACTGGTCAAAAGTAAAGCACTATGTAGAGAACAGGCTGCCATTTGAGACACAGCCTCAGAGTCCTCTTCCCTGCGAGAGAGCAGCAGAGATCAGATGCTTTACCTTCAGCTGTTTGAAGGCGAAGTGAACCTATTGATTAAGCTGCAGTCGCGAGTGTGGGAGGGATCGTTATTTGTCTTTGCTGTAAGCTTTTGAACCTGACAAGCCTTTTGTGGGATTTATATCAGTATGTGCGTGTGCCTGGAATGATGATAATGCCACAAGACTGTGGCCACATATTACAGTGAAGCCAAATATTTTTTAAATACGAAAGTCACCACAGACAAAGACAAATTCACTCAAGGTTGATAATGAAGTAGTCATGTCTGTCTGTCTGTCTGTCTGTCTGTCTGTCTGTCTGTCTGTCTGTCTGTCTGTCTGTCTGTCTGTCTGTCTGTCTGTCTGTCTGTCTGTCTGTCTGTCTGTCTGTCTGTCTGTCTGTCTGTCTGTCTGTCTGTCTGTCTGTCTGTCTGTCTGTCTGTCTGTCTGTCTGTCTGTCTGTCTGTCTGTCTGTCTGTCTGTCTGTCTGTGCCTCTCTCTCTCTCTCTCTCTCTCTCTCTCTCTCTCTCTCTCTCTCTGTCAAAGGGAATATCTAAGTAGTGTCCTTCCATGAGACTCAGCATGTGATAGATCAACTCATTGCCAAGAATAGGATTACCCATCAGCCCCTTCTCTTGGCATGTCTCTTTGTGATCACCTCTCTATGACCAATGTCGTGGGAATTTCCTCTATTTACCAAATCATGGGAGCAAACCACACACACACGTCAGAGTTAGTTATAAAAGTCCATCTTTAATTATATGAGCTCTATCACAATCCTGTGACTCTCAGATAAATTCAGTGTCTCCCAGTGGATTCTCTGAGAGCCCCCTTACAATTCAACGGAGTTCCTTTAATAGCAAAGACACACATAGTCAGACAGCATAGACATAATTCATCGTTCAGCTTTGTCTCCTTTCCCAAACCCCAGAACCATAAACCAAATCCTCCATATCAACAGGCATATATCAAATTGTCATTTAGATACAACCAACTCAAAATACAACCTCCTGGACAAACTCACGGAGAGGAGGGTGAGGCTATAGGTTAAGATAAAAGCAACATTAGAGGGAGCATAGAATGATTCCAGACACTGCAACCCTTCTTTCCCCACTAGAAAAGGTAGGGAGTAAAAGATATGTTTACACATGATGACACTTTGACCTCTCCCCTCTCTGTGGCCCATGCAACTTAGTTTTGACATAGAACAGATAACTGCAACCTTGCCACAGTATTATACAAAAATACCATTCTGATGAGAAGTAACTTACACACATTTGATGAATATTAAACATCTTACAAATGTTACCAACAAATTCTGATCCTTCCACGACACCCACAACTCTCTTCATTGAGGAAGTGATGAATACACACACGTGTGACGCATGCATGTGCAAAGATAAATATGCAGACATGATGTGCATAGATAAATATGCAGACATGATGTGCATAGATAAATATGCAGACATGATGTGAATAGATAAATATGCAGACATGATGTGAATAGATAAATATGCAGACATGATGTGCAAAGATAAATATGCAGACATGATGTGCATAGATAAATATGCAGACATGATGTGCAAAGATAAATATGCAGACATGATGTGCATAGATAAATATGCAGACATGATGTGCATAGATAAATATGCAGACATGATGTGAATAGATAAATATGCAGACATGATGTGAATAGATAAATATGCAGACATGATGTGCATAGATAAATATGCAGACATGATGTGAATAGATAAATATGCAGACATGATGTGCATAGATAAATATGCAGACATGATGTGCAAAGATAAATATGCAGACATGATGTGCATAGATAAATATGCAGACATGATGTGCATAGATAAATATGCAGACATGATGTGAATAGATAAATATGCAGACATGATGTGAATAGATAAATATGCAGACATGATGTGCAAAGATAAATATGCAGACATATACAGACACACAAGTACAGTACATAACAAATACACGGAAAGACCCATAGTCAACCAGCCAGCCAGCTAGTCAACCAGCCAGCCAGCTAGACAACCAGCCAGCCAACTAGCCAACCAGCCAGCCAGCTAGACAACCAGCCAGCCAACTAGTCAACCAGCCAGCCAGCTAGTTAACCAGCCAGCCAGCTAGTTAACCAGCCAGCCAGCTAGACAACCAGCCAGCCAACTAGCGAGCCAGCGAGCCAACCAGCCAGCCGACTGACTGGCTAGCCGGCCAGCCAGCCAGCCAGGTAGCCAACCAGCCAGACAATCAGCCAGCCCGCTAGCCAACCAGCCAGCCAGCCACACAAACGCATGTGCACATAGGCACACATACACGTACACACACAGTGTTATCCCGGAAGGTCTACCCCGGGGGTTGTTGATTGAGGGGAGGTACGTTCCGTGACGCTGGGTCACTCTGCTGGGAGTACACGGGCTGGGCACCCCGACGCTGTTGGCCCCAAGTAGAGGTAATTAGGGGAGAGTGCCAACCAGCCGTGCAAGCCACATAAAAGTAGCACCGCGGCACACCGTGAGGAAGACAAAGAGAGAGGCATGGAGTGAGCCTATCGAGGGAAACGAAGCCCCCTGAGGCACGAAGCCAAATATGAGAAGAAGGACTGAGCCAACCCTATGTTATTTTGTTGTTATGTTATTTTTTGTTGCATAGTAAAGTTGTGTTTTCTGACTAGATCTCGGTCTCTGTGTCCATCTCTCCACACTCAACCCAACACCCCACGGTTTACCACAACAGGTAACAAACACACATACACACATACCACACACACACACACACACACACACACACACACACACACACACACACACACACACACACACACACACACACACACACACACACACACACACACACACACACACACACACACACACACACACACACACACACACACACACACACACACAGCTATAAATAGAAACATGGCTGTATGTTTATTTCTGTATGCAACCCACGAGCATCCATCCCTGCCTCTGTCTCCCTTTCACCTCTCCTCCTCTGTCACCTTTCCTCATCCCTCCCCCTATCTCCTACAATACTAATTTGTGCATCTCAGTATCACCACTCCTTAAAGCGCCACTGAACACGCCGATTGGCAAGAGTGCTTTTCTGTTGCTCATTACAAAAACTAGATTTCAGTATTGAAGGAGTGTTTCCTGACCGATTATGCCTATTTCAATTCCTCATAATCCCCAGAATGAATCTAAAGTAACTCTAGTAATCTGTCATAAATGTTTTATGATTTTTCCAATGATGTTTTAGTTGCACAATTTTACATCTAAGGTGTTTGGTGCAGTATTTCTGAAGTTAAAAATATGCTATTTTAATTTTTTAATTTTTTAAATTTTACCTTTATTTAACCAGGCAAGTCAGTTAAGAACAAATTCTTATTTTCAATGACGGCCTAGGAACAGCGGGTTAACTGCCTGTTCAGGGGCAAATGTACATTGTCAAATCAGAACCCAACCTTCATTTTACCTGTTGTGATGCACGGATTTTCCTAACTTTGTTTTAGAGGAGACTGACTTCCTGTTTACACTTTGTAATCAATTTTGACACAAGAATAACTCTTTCTAACACATATCGATGCCACGCAGGCCATTTTCAAAGGGATTCGTAGCTTTTTAAAGGCCGTCGCTCTTTAACACGACTCACAGCGCCCATCCTCCATCCTCCTCAGCTCCCCCTCTCTTCCTCTCCATCCGTCTCTCTCTCTTGGTGTTAGATGAATACTTACCCATAAGTTATTATTTGAGCTATTCTATTCGATGTTAACCAATAGGATGTTTGCGTATTTTAAAAATATGTTTAATCAGTTTGAACACATTTGACATTTTTGGACAGCCAATGGTGTCAAAGCATTGAGCTCCTTAGGGGAAACGCCAGTATTCAATGTGTGAGATTGGACTCTGAGCATAAAATCAGAAGCAGAGGGAGTAGGAGAGAGTCAGCGAGCTTAAGGACTCTTCCATTGTCCCCCTGCCTCGCCTCCTCACGATTGAATCCCATTCTGTGTTTATATGCATATTGTGTGAGTGAGATGAAGAGAGAGACAGAAAGAGGGAGGGGCAGAAGGAGAGGGAAAACAGCTGGGCTGCATTGTTAGAGCGAGAGAGAAAGAGAGGTGAGGGAAAAGATATGTACTGGACACTCATTCTTCACACCGTCAGAAGATACAGAGGACATTTCCATTTCATAGAATATGTCAATATCTCTGCTACATTTGTGATGCTTAAATCATTTAGAGAGTTGGGATATTAATGGCATTGAAGTAGCTAGTACTTGCTTGTCATCTTTCCCTGCCTCCCTCCCTCCATCCTCCCCTGCTCTCAGACACATTGACTTGCTGACTGACTAACTGGGATGCTCCAGCATCGCAAAGCTGGACTTTGTGTGTCCCCGTGTGTGTGCCAGTGTGCTTGACGGAGGTAATGAGAGAGAGAGGGAGCGCGCGAGAGAAAAGCAGAGCAAGAGGAGGAGAGAGAGAGAGCGAGTGAGAGACGTGCATAAACGCACACACACATACGGAGCGAGACGGGAGGAGAGAAGAGGAGTGGAGAGAATGCCTGGTGAAAGGGTGGCGCTTCCTCGCTTGCTGCTTCCAAGGCCTCTGTGAGAGAGAGACACCATGGGCTGCATCGGCTCCCGGACCATCAGTAAGCAGACCCCCATCTTTTCCCCCTTCTGCTTTTCCCCCAGTGACGAGAGAAATGGAAGAGGGTGGGAGTGGGGGAGGTAAGGAGGGCTCTCAATTTCTCCTCTGAAACTGTATGTACGTTTCTATGGAGACGTTTTGGGTTAACCTGGCTCAGCAGCGTCCGACCGAGGCTAGACATACAGGAGAGTTTTTTTGTTTGATCATGGTGAATGCTGAATGTGTGTGTGGACTAGGGAGAGATGGAAAGGCACCAGCATGACAGTGGAAGTGAAGGCAGGACGTGAGACAATTTGTAGTGGACTGGAATAAGGGGCGACTCGGGTTGACATTTCAGCTTTATATGCTTGATGGGCTGTACGACCATGTGCGGATGGCGATTGGTGTGTGTGTGTATGTGTGTGTGAGAGAGAGAGAGAGAGAGAGAGAGAGAGAGAGAGAGAGAGAGAGAGAGAGAGAGAGAGAGAGAGAGAGCAGAAGGTTCTGAGGAGACAGAGAGACTGAACGATGACGTTAGAGGCTGTTTACAATGATCTCAGGGGGGACAGGTGAAAGGAGAGAGCGAGAGAGAGGAGAGAGAAAGCGAGCGAGAAGGAGAGAGGGAGGGAGGGAGAGAGAGAAAAGAATGATGAGAAATCCTGCTAGCAGTGTCTGCATGGTGTACTGTTGCATGTATAAATAGTGATGGAGAGAAAGAAAAAGGAAAGAGTGAAGCAGAGAGAAAGAGAGCAGACCTCTGAATTTCATTATGAAGAAGGACTGTTAGTTTGACTGTGTGTTTGTGTGTGTGTGTGTGTGTGTGTGTGTGTGTGTGTGTGTGTGTGTGTGTGTGTGTGTGTGTGTGTGTGTGTGTGTGTGTGTGTGTGTGTGCGCGCACTCCCTCTTGTTTAGCTGCCCTCTTGCCTTGACATAGAGCTAAGGTAACCATTCCCTGTGTCTGAGAACATCGTAAATGCTCCTCTCCTCTGTCTCAGTGCGTCATGCCAGCGGGTAATAAATTGAAGCATGCGTGCGGCAGCGCATTTCAGGTTAAAAGGTACTGTATCAAATTGATACACACAAACACACACACACACTCACTTGGCTGGACTATGACCTGCATTGGATGAGTCATGACCGGTCAAACCCAGGTGTGAGCCCGGGTGCGCTGCACATGTAGGTTCATTGAGGAAAGTTAATGGTGCCAGGTGTTAATACAGCCAGTGTAGCTACATTGAGGTGTATGGAGAGTTTTAGTGCTAAAACTAGTTTCATGGAGCATACTGTTGACGGAATGGAATTACATGGTCTGTGGAAGTCCTTACCGTCCGTCCGGCTGTGACATAGGCAGCAGTTGATTTCACTGAGCTCGATCTCTCTCCGATTGGATAAGATATTATCGCGAGTGTGTTGTACTGTAGATAGTATAACAGATGAATTAAAGAGTGGTGTGTCGTTGTTTGGGGGGATACATAAGAGAGAGAGGGGGGGGGGTTGCCCTCTTTTAAACACTTGCCAGTTCTTTTATGAAAACAAATGGAGGCTCGCCGTCAGAGATGACCTTTGATTGTCATTGAGTCTGTGGGGGATGTGTAGCTTGTGTATTGAGCGTGGAAATGAAAGCCAGCCTGGCGTTTTAGAGACAAAGGAGTGTGTGAAATGTGCGTGTGAAAACAAACTAGGGAAGGTGTCAGTGGATGTGGACTTTGTAGCAGGAAAACGACACTAGGGTTTTCCCTGTTTGCTGTAAGGGAGTTTTCCCTCTGACTGGGTTTCTCATTTCTGTCCTCATCTCTCTCTCCGTCATGGTTTGCGTCCGTAGTATTTAACACATGGGGTTTTTAGAAAGATGCTGTAACTTGTATAAAATACCACTATGTTACTCCTACCAATACTTACTGCCAAACAAACAAACAAACAAACGGTTTGCTTCGTCTACTAAATAGACATGCCCATGTGAGTGTGTCTTATCACGTGCCATGGGCCGTTTGATATCACATATGAACTGAGGGTGATGTCTTGTGATAAACAACAACAGCCCATTGCCCCGAGCGCTATTGTTATAATAAGCATAACTTGCTATATATAGCATCGGGTATGGAGTGACGTCGGTGGATGCGGAATGGAGGGGAGATACTTACAGTAAATATGGGTCAACAGCGCACCCCCCCACACCGTGTTGAGATCCTCTGGGAAACGTTCAGAGGAACCGTGCCATGTCAACAAGAGAGCATGATCTGATTCTACTGTGTCCTACTGTTATTCCGGTGAATTGCGTAGCCTGCCGAACCTAGTTCTTACAGTGTATTCCATTATGTTCTTAGCGGATGTCGTTCACGATGAATGGTTGGCAGCTGTGTTTATTCCTAGACTCTGGGAGACAACAGGGCTCTTTAATAACCGTGCTCACTCAGTATTGTCTTTGTTTGTTCTGTGGTTATATATCAAGGAAGATTAGCATAGCAATGTCAATCTCAGCAGTTTAGCGTGCTTACTGTAGTGGTTCGCCACAGGGTTTATGAGGCGGATTATGGCAAGAGGTTATTCGATTTCAAATGGGCACGTCAAATTTGATTGGCGTCGTACACATACACTGAGTGTACGAAACATTAGGAACACCGTCCTGATATTGAGTTGCATCCAATTCTGCCCTCAGATCAGACTCAATTCACCGGGTATGGACTCTACAAGGTGTCGAAAGCGTTCCACAGAGATGCTGGCCAATGTTGACTCCAATGCTTCCCACAGTTGTGTTGAATTGGCTGGATGTCCTTTGAGTGGTGGACCATTCTTGATACACACGGGAAGCTGTTGAGCACGTGAAACCCAGCAGCATTGCAGTTCTTGACACGCTCAAACCGGTGCGCCTGGTACCTACTACCATACGCCGTTCAAAGGCACTTAAATATTTAGTCTTGCCCATTCACCCTCTGAATGGCACGCATACACAATCCATGTCTCAAATGTTTCAAGGCTTAAAAAACCTTCATTAACTTGTCTCCTCCCTTTCATCTACAATAAATGAAGTGGATTTAGCAAGTGACATCAATAAGGAATTATAGTTTTCACCTGGTCAGTCTATGTCATGGAAAGAACAGTGTCACGGATCCCTCCGGAACGTTCATAATGCACACCTGTCCCTCGTTCCCACTGATTAGTATTTGGTTTCCATGGTCTTGTCGATTATTGTTACAATGTCTGTTGGTGCGTGTGAGTACCTGCGCTGTGCGTTTTGGGTTTTCGTGCCCTTGTGGATTGCGCAGATGATTACGGTTTTCGTCCCATTGGTTTCCATGGTCTTGTCGATTATTGTTACAATGTCTGTTGGTGCGTGTGAGTACCTGCGCTGTGCGTTTTGGGTTTTCGTGCCCTTGTGGATTGCGCAGATGATTACGGTTTTCGTCCCATTGGTTTCCATGGTCTTGTCGATTATTGTTACAATGTCTGTTGGTGCGTGTGAGTACCTGCACTGTGCGTTTTGGGTTTTCGTGCCCTTGTGGATTGCGCAGATGATTACGGTTTTCGTCCCATGTGTTAATTATTGTGCGCTTGTGTTATTTATTCAAGGTACTCTTCGCTCTTTTGTTTGGGTCTCAACCCTGTGTGTTGTAGACATGTTTATTTGGTTTTCGTCCCCGTGCCTTTACATGGAACGCTGTAATTTGGGTAAATAAAAACCCCTATTAGGTGCATTACTGCACCTCTGCACCTGTCTCCCGATCCTTTATACCAGCTCGACAAACAGGTGCTCTTAATGTTTATATACTCAAGAGTATTTTGCAGATGTTATAGGCCTTCATCAATCAATCACATATCTGTCATTGACTTAATTTCTTGTCTTTCATGGGTGGTGAGACATTTAGCAAAGTACAGTGGCTTGTGAAAGTATTCACCCCCCCCTTGGCATTTTTCCTATTTTGTTGCCTTATCATTTGATTTACACAACATGCCTACCACTTTGAAGATGCTAAATATTTTTTTATTGTGAAACAAACAAGAAATAAGACTAAAAAACAGAACTTGAGCGTGCATAACTATTCGCCTCTCTGATCAATGCCCTCCTTGCCTGGTTTGTGAGTTCTGGTGGGCGGCCCTCTCTTGGCAGGTTTGTTGTGGTGCCATATTCTTTCAAATGTTTTTAATAATGGATTTAATGGTGCTCCGTGGGATGTTCAAAGTTTCTGATTTTTTTTTTTATAACCCAATCCTGATCTGTACTTCTCCACAACTCTGTCCTTGACCTGTTTGGAAAGCTCATTGGTCTTCATCGTCCACAACTCTGTCCCTGACCTGTTTGGAGAGCTCATTGGTCTTCATCGTCCACAACTCTGTCCCTGACCTGTTTGGAGAGCTCATTGGTCTTCATCGTCCACAACTCTGTCCCTGACCTGTTTGGAGAGCTCATTGGTCTTCATCGTCCACAACTCTGTCCCTGACCTGTTTGGAGAGCTCATTGGTCTTCATGGTCCACAACTCTGTCCCTGACCTGTTTGGAGAGCTCATTGGTCTTCATGGTCCACAACTCTGTCCCTGACCTGTTTGGAGAGCTCATTGGTCTTCATGGTCCACAACTCTGTCCCTGACCTGTTTGGAGAGCTCATTGGTCTTCATCGTCCACAATTCTGTCCCTGACCTGTTTGGAGAGCTCATTGGTCTTCATCGTCCACAACTCTGTCCCTGACCTGTTTGTAAAGCTCATTGGTCTTCATGGTCCCGCATGCATGGTGGTACTCCCCGTTTCGTGGTGTTGCAGACTCTGGGTCCTTTCAGAACAGGTGTATGTATATACAGTCGTGGCCAAAAGTTTTCAGAATGACACAAATATTAATTTCTGTTTGCTGCTTCAGTGTCTTTAGATATTTTTGTTATGGAATACTGGAGTATAATTACAAGCTTTTAATAAGTGTCAAAGGCTTTTATTGACAATTACATGAAGTTGATGCAGTGTTGACCCTTCTTTTTCAAGACCTCTGCAATCCACCCTGGCATGCTGTCAATTAACTTCTGGGACACATCCTGACTGATGGCAACCCATCCTTGCATAATCAATGCTTGGAGTTTGTCAGAATTTGTGGGTTTTTTTTGTCCACCCGCTTCTTGAGGACTGACCACAAGTTCTCAATGGGATTAAGGTCTCGGGAGATTCTTGGCCATGGACCCAAAATATCGATGTTTTGTTCCCCGAGCCACTTAGTTATCACTTTTGCCTTATGGCAAGGTGCTCCATCATGCTGGAAAAGGAATTTCTCGTCACCAAACTGTTCCTGGATGTTTGGGAGAAGTTGCCCTCCGAGGATGTGTTTGTACCATTCTTTATTCATGGCTGTGTTCTTAGGCAAAATTGTGAGTGAGCCCACTCCCTTGGCTGAGAAGCAACCCCACACATGAATGGTCTCAGGATGCTTTACTGTTGGCATGACACAGGACTGATGGTAGCGCTCACCTGGTCTTCTCCGGACAAGCTTTTTTTCCTGGAGATAAGTAGCTTCTTTGCTGCCCTTCTTGACACCAGGCCATCCTCCAAAAGTATTTACCTCACTGTGCGTGCAGATGCACTCACACCTGCCTGCTGCTATTCCTGAGCAAGCTCTGTCGTGGTGGGGCCCTGATCCTGCAGCTGAATCAACTTTAAGAGATGATCCTGGTGCTTGCTGGACTTTCTTGGGCGCCCTGAAGCCTTCTTCACAACAATTGAACCCCTCTCCTTGAAGTTCTTCATGATCCGATAAATGGTTGATTTAGGTGCAATCTTACTGGCAGCAATATCCTTGCCTGTGAATCAATTTTTGTGCAAAGCAATGATGACGGCCATGTGTTTCCATGCAGATAACCATGGTTGACAGAGGAAGACAATGATTCCAAGCACCACCCTCCTTTTGAACCTTCCAGTCTGTTATTTCAAACTCAATCAGCATGACCGAGTGATCTCCAGCCTTGTCCTCGTCAACACTCACACCTGTGTTAATGAGAGAATCAATGACATGATGTCAGCTGGTCCTTTTGTGGCAGGGCTGAAATGCAGTGGAATTTTTTTTTATTCAGTTAATTTGCATGGCAAAGAGGGACTTTGCAATTAATAGCAATTCATTTGTGAAAATTTATATTTGTGCCATTCTCAAACTTTTGGCCACGACTGTACACTGAGATCATGTGACATTGAGATTGCACACAGGTGGACTTTATTGAACTAATTATGTGACTTCTGAAGGTAATTGGTTGCACCAGATCTTATTTAGGGGCTTCATAGCGAAGGGGGTGAATAGGTATGCACGCACCACTTTTTCCATTTTTGTTTTCTTCTTCTTCTTTTTTTCATTTCACTTCGCCAATTTGGACTATTTTGTGCACGTCCATTACATGAAATCCAAAATAAAAATCCATTGAAATTACAGGTCGTAATGCAACAAAATAGAAGGAAAAAAAACGCCAAGGGGGATGAATACTTTTGCAAGGCACTCTAGGCCTTCCTCAATTTCCCATGTGAAAACGCACTGCTAAACAATCTGTTGAAGGCTTGACCTGGCCAGAGACCTGCTGCAGCTTGTTGTGTCCTGTTTTGCACCGCTCATCTTGTTTGTTATTCCGTTCTATTGAGTGTCTTTGAGATATTGCATTACACAGGAATCCCCCCCCCCCAATATTGATTTCATTAAAAGTGCTGACAGACTGACTGACGGATGCTCGGTATTGAGTGGAGCATGCTCACTGCGTCACATACACCGTACGGCTGATGACGCGAGTTGACGGACAACTCGCAAGGTGACGGATGTGGGGCCAAGGTGACTAGTCGATGGAGTTTACTTGACGGGTGGTCATGGTTGAGCTGCTACCGACCGTTAGAGTGGAAGACTGCTAGTGGTCATGGGAGAAGAGGGGAGAGAGAGAGAGAGAGAGGCTCAGGGAGAGGGAGGAGGATGGGAGGAAGGAAGGAATTTGGAAGGGTGAGAGTAAAGGAGGAATGGAGAAAAGAAGAAGCATGGGTTGTGTTAGGATGGCTAAGTGTTAACTTAAACTCTGAGACATATCATTTGAATTAGTAGCATGATGTTTTGGTGATTTGTCTGCCAATAGTAGTTTGGAACAGCTATCCAACTCTTTTTTTAAATTTATTTAAAAAAAAAATTTTTACACAGTAGTTACCCACTGGGAACACACTGGTTGAATAAACGTTTTTCCCATTTTATTTCAATGAAATTGCATTGAACCAATGTGGAATAGGCATTGAATTGATGTCTGTGCCCAGTGGGTATGTATTTCTGGTCCAATGCTTTTGTATATTAGGTTGACAGTATGTGGTAGCTCCAACAGTTTTTTTTATCACAAATAAAGTCCCCTCATATAGGCTACGGAAATCCATGCTGAAATGTCGAGGTGCCATTTCCCCAGGTTGTCACTTTGGTTTCAAGCCCTGCTCTTACCGTGGCCATTCCTTACCATGATAGTCGCTGCATATGTGCTCAGAATAAAAAAAAAATCAGTACTATGTCCTGCTAGAACTCCATTCGGCACTGGTACTGGAGCTGAAATGAGTCAGACTTTGGCCTTCACCCGGAATCAGCGTCAGGGCGCACGTCACCCACCGTGTGACAGCCAAGACGCCCTACTCGGCCCCAAGTGATCGCAAAAGACAGATGATGGTGGTGCCCAACATTCCGAACCACGAGATCTGTCAGGAGCGATTGCGGCAAGTGGCCGACGAGTCTCCCTCCCCCCTGCCGTTTGCTTTGATGACCCGCGCGGCTTCTGGCTTCCGCTCGGTTGGTCACAGCAGGCTAATGCACCCGTAAGGAATTCGCTCAGTTCAGCGTGAGTGGCGAGCCCCTGCTATTTCGGCCACTGTGTGAACCTAGTCCTACCCTTCCCCAGCTCACACAATTGCTCGGAACAAAGCTTTCCTTCGTAATTGTACAGTTGTATCATAAGACTGCTGTGACGGTTGAGACCTTACCTCTCCTCTCAAACGGTTCATTATCTGACTCAGATGTTTTGAATCATCAATGAATGAGTGAAAGAAGAAAATTCTCTACCACGAGGCAAATTCTACAGCAAAGTGGAGGAGGCTTTAGTTCTCTATGAGAGCAAGAGGTCTGCCTGTCTAGTTTATTTACAAGCTGTTAGATGACAGTGATGCCTATGAAGATTGAAAACCTCTTGACAGGCCAGGGTGACAAGTGTGGGAAAAGATGAGTGTGTTTGGGCCTGCTCTTCTTGTGCATGTTTTACAGATGGGTGGACCTCACACACACGAGGTGGTGATCAACTGTGGACACAATTCACTGAAATATTGTGACGATTGTTTTAACACCAACAACAAAACATATTCACCACCTTCACATTCCATTGGTTAGGATGCAGGCTTGATAACACACCATGGACACCAATTGATACCATTAAAATATTGGCCTACTGGAACGCTCCCCCTCCTCCTCCTCCTCCTCCTCCTCCTCGTAGTTTTATCCTGTTTTCTCTGCCCCATCTTGGTAAACCCTTGGTTGTCTTGTCCACATTTCCACACCCTCCCTGCCCTCCTTTCTCTTTTTTTTTCATTGAGTGCTACTACCTCTTACTCGCCCTCTTTCTCCTCGGTTATCTTGGAGCTCCATCAGCTTTAGAGGTCTCTGGTGTGTGAGTGTCTGATGGAGGAAAATGGCCTCCAGCTTCCCCTGTGTGTCAACTCAGCTGTAGTTAAAGTGTTTCAAATCAGATTTTAGAACTCAATTTGACTTTCTTTTATGTTGGATCTATCTTCTATTTCTATCTATATCTATGTTTTGCCTGTTTAAAGGACACGTTCAAGTGTTAAATATGTTCAGATTTAGATGGGGGCCCTTAGATAGTCATGAAGATGTGTTTCAAGTAAGAACTTTGTTCGACTCCCCTTTTAACTGTATACGTGTTCTAGTGAGATGTTAGGATATAAAACAATACAGACAAGTGTTTTAAAGATTTTGAATTCAATGAATGACTTTTTTCAGCTTATATCTGTGTGGAGAAGAGGGCACGCAATGCAGTGTCCATTTACAGTATGTGACAATATAATATTACTTTACCATATTTTCTGTATTTTGGGTATAATAATACAATATGCCTTACTAACAGTTGAATAATAATGAAAACATAACAGATTAGCATTTAATATGTATTTTGAATGCATGATTTACTAGGCCTACTGTCAAATGCATCCTAATGATCACGCAGTTGAAATAGAACATACTGAACTGTAATTCGAGGCCTTTTTAAACATAATCAAGTATAGGAATCTAAAGATCTTGGCCCATTATGACACATACTAGTTTTTCCTAATGTGCTAACAGTCGGTGAAAATAATAATCACATTTTAGTGCTTTGTGTGAATGTTAGCATAAATGTTGGAGAGTGCTGTCAGCTCTACTCAGTAAAGGTTGCATAAGGCTGGCTTCATCTTCTTCTATCTGCTTTCTCTATCTTTTTTTTTTCTAGCAGCGGACGCTGTTCCTGTACGGAAAGATGGGGAGCAGGTATGAAGGACATTTCGATATATACAGTACATTTTATCCCCCCTGAAGTGAAATATCATTTGTCTGGATTTTATACCACTCCGGCTCTACTCTCGAGTGTATTTCATATTTATGTCAAATGGATCCTTGAGCCAAGATGGCCATCGAGGAAAAGGGTCATTTCATGGTTTCTCATATCTAGTAGTGAAACTGAGCTTGACTCGTTCACGCTGCTTCCTATACCGAGAGTGCCATGACATAATGTTGCTCAGAGATGGTTTGTATTGAATTTCTCACAGAGGTCACCGGAGCTGGTCTCGAGAGCCAAAACCATTACGGTGCTATATATAATCTCCCACTCCAGGGACATAGCATACGATCCATCTCACTCCTTTACCACTGTTGCTGTCTTTGTCTCTGGAAAGAGGCTACAAGGCTGAATGTGGGGTCTATTTAAACAGAAAAAACCCACTCCGCAATGACAACCAACAAGACCACCTCAGGTGTTTTAAATACAAAGAAAGCATATTCATCTACACTTAATATGGTATTTGATATTTTACGGGACCCCCCCCCCCCCTTCCCCCATCCGACAAGTAACAAAACACAGTTCAATTTAGACGTTGTGATAAATAAATCAAATGTTACCCCATATATTTCTGGATATGGTGGATGAACTCAGTCCACATTTGGATGAATGAGTTTGTAATTCCAAGATGCCACAGTATGATGTCAACACAGCAGTGGCAGCTGAGCTGAAGGTGGATGCAGCCAGCAGCCTCGTAACACACAAGGTTAGAAAGACTGTATGCGCTCCTCTGGACTGGCCAGAGTTTGATGGCAACAACATGGCCACTGATGTCTGATTGGCCGATTGACACACAAGTGCTTCACCGGGGGAAACCTGTTCCCAGAAATCACTGGGCCTGTTGCTAGGAAGACGTTCCAAGGACGCTGATGCCCTGCTGCTCCTTGCTCTCCCTTTCTGTTAATGCACATTTGAACCATGATAAATCCTTTCTAGTGACACCCCACACCGCAAGCCCTCATAAATAAAGAGTAAGCACGGACCCCGGTCACTTTTGTCAGTGAATAATTCAGCATTTTGTGGCATTCGTTTATCACCAACCCAACTAAAGCAGAAATCCTCTGGGCGGCTAGCTTGGACTTCACAGGGATTGCTAAATCACTCTGACAACTCATGAGGTGTTTTATAAGAAGGTATTACAAGGTGAAAAAAAGATTAACTTGCAGTTGCAATACATACTCCTATAGAAACAACAAGAAATGGCAATACAGTCGAGAATGTTTAATTTGGACATTTTCAGGCCTTTCTCAAGACCAGTCTCCATAATACATATTCCTAGCAATAATTTACACCAGGCCCCTGAGTATGTGGGAATGGAATCTAAAATGTATCTGTGAATCTCAAATCTAGTCTGTTCAACTAGGTTGGACTGAGCAATACTCATTATATCCAACCAACTTCCAACACCTCTCTAAGGCCAGCCTAATTCTTTATGACAAAATACAATGGCCAATGGGCATACTCCAATAGGGCCACTTAACTGCCTGCAGAAGTTGCTGTTGGCCCTGGAAACTAGGTTAGATTTGACCTCAAGCCTTTCCTTGTTATCATAACATTGGAGTATGATAGGCCTGATGATGAGTCAGATTCCACAATTCTATGACAAGTGTATACTCTCAGTCGGTATTAGATAGAATGTCGCGACCCGGGCCGCCTTGGGGGAAAACAATACATTTTTACCTTGTTGATCCTATTGGCTCACAGAAAACACTTGACCTTTTTCAAACGCAATTTTCTTGCAGTATTCTTGTTTTAGCCAATTACAAATCTACATTTAAGAAAAGTACTTTTCGACATTGCCTGCTCCTGAGAGTTCTCACTACTTAGAAAAACATCATATTGTAAGGGCTTCCCTCATGCCTCTTTTTATGGTGGCGCTAGCAGCCGCGTGAGTTCCAGCTAGCTACCGACCAGAACATGAAACTAACCAAGAGCAACAGCACAAACATACAGACTATACTAAACAAGTTAAACGTCTTACCTGGGAGGAAATGTTTTCCACACACATAGCATACTTGGACTCTGGGTCCCCACAATTTCCCACTCTCCCATACCGTATAGCCTGCAGCCACAGGGCTGTTCTCACAGGCTCTATTTCCCACTCTCCCATACCGTATAGCCTGCAGCCACAGGGCTGTTCTCACAGGCTCTATTTCCCACTCTCCCATACCGTATAGCCTGCAGCCACAGGACTGTTCTCGCAGGCTCTATTTCCCACTCTCCCATACCGTATAGCCTGCAGCCACAGGGCTGTTCTCGCAGGCTCTATTTCCCACTCTCCCATACCGTATAGCCTGCAGCCACAGGGCTGTTCTCACAGGCTCTAGTATAGCTCTATTTCCCTCTACTCTCCCATACCGTATAGCCTGCAGCCACAGGGCTGTTCTCTATTTCCCACTCTCCCATACCGTATAGCCTGCAGCCACAGGGCTGTTCTAGCAGGGCTCTATTTCCCTACGCGGGAGCATTCTGGACTGCATGTCGGGATGTTTGACCTGGTTACATTTACACTGAACAACACACTAGCTTTTGGCATGTTTTTGTTATTTCTGTATAACTACAAATGTATGATGAAGTTGGCTTTTTTTTTTACAATGGGGTCAATGGAAAATAATGTTTGTTGTTCCTAATTTGTGGGTGTGGTTGAGGGGAATTACTTATGACGTGAATATCGACTTGGAGTATAGTAGGAGAATGACATCACACGGGGCACCATTTTACGTATGGGTTTTCCTCACAAGGGGCACAGTTTCGTCATATTTCTAAGTGCAGTATGTGTTGTGATAATATAAGATATCATTCAATTATGAATAATTAGTTCTATCCTATTATTGGGAGGGAAGCACGACAAACACCAACACTGACTTCATTTCCAATACAACCATTTTTTGTTTTGTTTTCCGATTTCCAAAGCAGATGGTCAAGCTGATATGAGAGAATCTATTCCTTCACAGACAGTGAATTCTCATATCTAATGTATCCAAAATGTATCAATGTTTAAACCCCCCCCCACCGCCTGCTTCATCCAAATCTCTCTTCCTCTTTTGATATTCCATCACTCACATTCTTTCTCTTCCTCCCTCCCTCCACCCAAATCTTTAGTACTTTACTACCACTGGTTTCGTCCTGCGAATCCTTTGCACACCTTATTTGTCTTTTTTGTTGTTTCTGTCATTGTCATTGTAGCTGATCTTCTTTTTTAATTCTCCTCTCTGTTGGGTTCCCTTTCCCGCCTCCTCTACACACATACCTACTGTATCTCTCTCCCGGCTTTCTTCCTCCACCTCCCTCTCTCTCTCTCTCTCAGCATGGGCGTGCCGAGTTTTCCTGCGAGGGAATCCATGTAAATCCTTTGCTAATCTCACCCTCTTCCTCCTCCGTCCCGCCACGTGGTTCGGCTCACTCTGTCTGTAGAGCGTTGCTGCTAATCTACTGTGCTGCCTGTGTTACATAGTATCTCCCCGGCTGGGGGATACGAAGCTGTAACAACCTTACCGTAATCTACGGTATAGCTAATAACGCTAGCTGCTAGCGTGATGCTCCTTTATTTATCAAGCATATGAATCACAGGCCCTACAGGTACAGTCCAGTGTCTGCACATTGAACTACTACACCACTGTGCTGACTATTGCTGGTTTGACCAAAGTGCCGATATGATTTGGGATGTGTTGGATAATGTAATGTCAATTTTGCTTAATATGATGGTAGTTGTTTTTGATTGTTAAGTAGAATTTCCCCCTATTTTCTCAATTAAATTGTATTGCATATCTAATCCTCAGCCAATAATATTGTTTTGCCCCCCCCCATCTCAACGATCGGCCATTCCTCTCCCCTTTCTCCTCCACAATTCTTTCTTTCTTTCCTCGTCTCATCCCTTTCTACAGCTCTCGATGGAGGACACCACTTCCATCCTGCCTCGTCTGAAGAGGAACTCCAGCGCCTACGGGATCGGTGCTCTGGCTAAGTCCTCACTGACAGGTGTGTCAGGTGTGTGTCTGTCCTGGTAGACGGTAAACCAACGCCATGTTGGCTCCAGACAGGAGGGGGAGATGGAGCCAACATGGGTGCCCTTCCTGTTTCACTCCCTTCCTCCCCATTGATATCTAATGCACACGTCAATTTAGCGTTTATGGGCAATTGATGGAATCCAATCAGATTATTATTATTATTTTTTTATCGAAATAAAAATCTCCACAGGTGTGTTGGGAAATGTAGCGTGGTGTTTGTGGTGGTGGTGTGTTTTTATTGTGTTGGCAAGGCAGTTTTATGGCTCTGTGCTTTTAGTGTATTGTTAGTGTTGTGGTCGTGTCTGTTGCGGTTGAAGTACATTTGATTTGATATCGTGTGTATTTAACAGTCAGACTATATCGACCTTGGAATGATAAAGACCTCAAAAGCACTACTTTCCTTACTCCCAAAATAACTTTGCATAACACTGAATATAAATCGACAATGGATAATATTTTATGAAGGAAATTAGCATTTTTATGAGAACAACATTTGTCAAATCAACAAAGCTTCATATCTGCTTTAGCCCAAAGTATTCAGTTCACACTCAGTTGATTTAATTCGATTTGTATTGTTCCCCCCCAAACACTCACACCGAAGGAATAGTACATCCCTCGTTATCGTCAGATATTTGCACTTTAATTAAGGATTTGCAGTGGTGCTTTTTCAGAATGATGTTTACAGCGAAGGTAACTTTTTCCCACATTTGAATTACAAACAAATGCTTCAAGTCTAATGAATCTCGTCTTCTTGATGAATTTCAAAAGACTGAATATTAATATGGGTCATAGAGTTATCTAGTTCACCCTGATTGCTCACGACAGGTGACTGAGAGATCGATCAAGTCAACAAGCCATGAGGAATAAACAGACAGCTTTTAATAATGCAGCAAGCCCCATCTACATCAACTTCAATCTCCAACCACCCATAATTGCTGAGAGACATCCATGAAAGAGGAAGAAGCCATTTTGTACTGAATTCTATGCCTTCCAGAAAGAACGCATAACCCATTAAGCATTTTCCACGCTTCCGAGCCCATTTCACTTCCTGAGCCCAAAGCCGTCGTGGGAGGTGCCATATTCAGAAATTGAATGTGTTGTGAAGCAATATCCCCCCCTCTATTCTTTATTTAGGCGTGTCCCGTTCCATGAAGGATAAAGTGACAAAGCCCACTGCCATGGCCTCGGGCAAGGTGGCTCACATGATCGAATGGCAGAGCTGGAACACACCATCCACTGGGACTGAAGGGACTGTGGTCGCCAAAATCCCAACCTCGCAACGCGAAAAGGATCGGAGGAGGGAGAGTGAAATGTACAGTGAACTCAGTGAAGGAGAAAAGGAAGCCCGCTTCACCGCAGGTAAGAGCGAACATAAGAACCAGTGAAAATTAAACAAATCAATATGTACAGTGCATTCGGAAAGTATTCAGCGATCTTGACTTTTTCCACATTTTGTTACATTACAGCCTTATTCTAAAATGGATTAGACAAAAAAAATGTCCTCATCAATCTACACACACCTCATAATGACAAAGCAAAAATATTTATGACAAATAAAAAACTGAAATATAACATTTACATAAGTATTCAGACCCTTTACCAGTACTTTGTTGAAGCACCTTTGGCAGCGATTACAGTCTTGAGTCTTGGGTATGAATCTTGGGTATGACGCCTCAAGCTTGGCACGCCTATATTTGGGAAGTTTTTCCCATTATTAGCCATTATTAGCCAGTAGCATACCACTCTGCATCCCACTGCTGGCTTGTTTCTGAAGCTAAGCAGGGTTGGTCCTCGTCAGTCCCTAGATGAGAGACCAGATACTGCTGCAAGTGGTGTTGGAGGGCCAGTAGGAGGCACTCTTTCATCTGGCCTAAAAAAATATATCCCAATACCCCAAGGCAGTGATTGGGGACATTGCCCTGTGTCGGGTGCCATCTTTCAGATGGGACTTTAAACGGGTGTCCTGATTCTCTGTGGTCACAAAAAATCTTGTGGCACCTATCGTAAGAGTAGGGGTGTTAACCCCGGTGTCCTGGCTAATTTCCCAATCTGGCCCTCAAAACATCACGGTCACCTAATCATTCCCAGTTTACAATTGGCTCATTCATCCCCCCTCCTCTCGCCTGTAACTATTCCCCAGGTTGTTGCTGTAAATGAGAATGTGTTCTCAGTCAACTTACCTGGTAAAAATAATTCTCTGCAGATTCTCTCAAGCTCTGTCAGGTTGGATGGGGAGCGTCGCTGCACAGCTATTTTCAGTTCTGGGCTCTGGCTGGGCCACTCAAGGACATTCAGAGACGTGTCCCAAAGCCACTCCTGAGTTGTCTTGGCTGTGTGCTTAGGGTTGTTGTCCTGTTGGAAGGAGAACCTTTTCCACAGTCTGAGGTCCTGAGTGCTCTGGAGCAGGCTTTCATCAAGGATCTCCCTGCACTTTGCTTTCCCTCAATCCTGACTAGTCTCCCAGTCCCTGAAAAGGGTGGCAGGGATGGTGCCAGGTTTCCACCAGACATGACGCTTGGCATCCAAAAAGTTAAATCTCGGATTCATCAGACCAGTGAATCTTGTTTCTCATGGTCCCAGAGTCCTTTGAGTACCTTTTGGCAAATGCCAAGCGGTCTGGCCACTCTACCATAATGGCCTAATTAGTGGAGTGCTGCAGAGATGGTTGTCCTTCTGGAAGGTTCTTACATCTCCACAGAGGAACTCCAGAGCTCTGTCAGAGTGACCATCAAGTTGTTGGTCACCTCCCTGACCAAGACCCTTCTCCCTTGATTTCTCAGTTTAGCTGGGTGGCCAGCTCATTTAAGAATGATGGTGGCCACTGTGTTCTTGGGGACCTTCAATGCTGCAGACATATTTTGGTACCCTTCCCCAGATCTGTGCCTTGAAACGACCCTGTCTCGGAGCTCTACGGACAATTCCTTCGACCTCATGGCTTGGTTTTTGTTCTGACATGCACTGTCAACTGTGGGACCTTATATAAACCGGTGTGTGCCTTTCCAAATCATGTCCAATCAATTGAATTTACCACAGGTGGACTCCAATCAAGTTGTAGAAACATCTTGAGGATGATCAATGGAAACAGGACACACCTGAGATCAATTTCGAGTCTCAGATTAAAGGGTCTGAATACTTATATGAATCAGGTATTTCTGTTTTTATGTTTTATACATTTTCTAAAATGTCTAAAAACCAGTTCTGGCTTTGTCATTGTGGGTTATTGTGTGTAGATTGCTGAGGGGAAAACATATTTAATCCATTTTGGATTAAGGCTGTAATGTAACAAAATGTTGAAAAAGTCAAGGGATCTGAATTACTTTCCAAATGCACTGTAAATAAATGCGATTTGGAACCATGTATTTTTACATTGTTTACAAAGTCTATCCCCTTGTTTCATCCAGGATTAATGGCACAATTTGCCTTATCGGAGGCTACTCTGCTGGGCTGGAGATCGATGGAGGAAGACAGCCTTTGTGCTGACTCCAACCAAGGCAGTGTGGCACACCTCAGTGAGACCAACCAGGAGAGCATCACCAGCAGAGGTAAAGGACTAGAAACATGGCCACCACACACTAGAATTAGGGCAGCCATTTTATTATAACTTTTGTTTTTAATGGACAAACTACATTTCAATGAACAGCACTCACTGAATCTGTTCATCCAATGCCAGCCACAGTGCTATATTGTGAAATTGAGAAGGATGTACAAATAACATTTGATCGCATATAGCATTTAAAGCTGAGATTCGCGATAGACGCAACAGCGCCACTGGTCGCCCCAGGGAGAAAATGAGCATCCAGCATCGTGGTCAAAAGAAATCTCCTTTGTTGTTGTGATATCGCAAACGGACGTGGCAGTTTCAGCTTTAATGAATGAATTCCAGATTCAGCCAATGAATGCAACATGTTTATTTATACTAAATGAATCATTTACTTTTCCACAACAATATTAGTGCCAAATGCAAAAACACATCATCGTTGAGTTAATATATATGTCGTTCTGAAGAGAGATCATAATTGACTTGTGAGCTCCACGTCCACTCTGTATTGGATTGTCCTGTTCCACATTTGACTGTAGAAGGCTTCCTGCCACTGGGATTGACGTTGTTTACTCCGGTTTGATTGATGCCATTTCCACTCCATTTGACAGGTCGGCTAGAGGTGCATGAAGAAATGTTGTGGAGAAACTCAAAATGGTAGCTGTGGCCCTGGGGTGTTTGGTTGGGTAGTGTTGTGTTGTAGCAGAAAACCCCGGGGGAGCTTGTAGGTTAACACAAGGACTTAGCCTGACTCTCATTAACAGCACCATAAGGGCCTATTCTCTGCTATTATCAACCCAGAGACCAATTAAAATCAGATTATTATAGGCATTATAATAACTAAGGCACGGTTTGCACATCGTCAAGTGAGCTTTCATTTTCTCCTTAGATATGTTTCCAGTGTATTTATTGTCAAAATGGTGACGCTGCTGTAAATATCTTCTGTTATCTGGTGATACTGTTTCTTCAAGGCCCTTTGAACCCAACTAATGTAAACCACTGTTATGGAAACTGAAGGCCACTTTTACTTATATCCACTGCCTTCTGTGACACATCAAAAATCTTTGCTTTGTGCTCTTGAGATTACAGTTTATTACTTGTGTCTAATAAAACATGTACTTCTCCCTTCATCCCTCCCTAACACAACAGATCAGGCGACGTATCACTCCTCGGCCGACGTGTGG
Source organism: Oncorhynchus gorbuscha (assembly GCF_021184085.1). Classification (NCBI taxonomy): domain Eukaryota; kingdom Metazoa; phylum Chordata; class Actinopteri; order Salmoniformes; family Salmonidae; genus Oncorhynchus; species Oncorhynchus gorbuscha. The sequence continues at coordinate 39,206,739 of NC_060181.1, forward strand.
CCCAACACCTACGTCGCCCAGGGCCTCTATTGCCTCTCCTCCTCCGACGCCTGGGAGCCAATCAGCAATGATCCATCGGGCGTGGCCTCGCCGGCCGCCTACATCATGGCGGGTGGGGGCGGAGGGACGCCCGGTGAGGGCTACGGCGAGGTGGACAGCGTGGGGGGCTACATCCAGCAGCAGTCCCAACAGCTCACCCTGCAGCAGCAGAGCCAGCTGCAGCTCCAGCAGCTGCAGCAGATCCAGCTGTACCAGCACCAGCAGCTAATGCTCTACCAACAGCAACAGGTGAGACAGACTGGATTGCCTCATAGAGTACTGTCACCAGGTGGACTTAGTGTTTCAATAAAACATGGAAGTGTCTAAATGACAACCATTGTAAGACAGCAGTATACTAGCAGTTTGCTAGTGTTATTAGCAGAAAATGCATCCAATTTTTTAAATCCTTCTTACTGTTAATGTAATGCTACCAACGCTTTAGTGTTAATAACAACACATGAGACCTACTAATTACATACAGAAATACTTGTTGCCAAGAGCAACAGATGACTCATTTCCTCCCACTAGCCATGAGCTATCGACTCACGGGGATGTCTCTTGATAATGCAATTATTTTGTGTCATGAGAACATTTTAAGGAACTGTGTTGCCTTATCTACAGACAATGGAACACAGACTACACAGTGCAAACCACTCCCTCCAAGCCACGCCCAACAGCACCATCCACAGTCTGGGCCTGCCCACTCACCCTCGCCTGGCTGACCTATGGGGATCCGCACAGGTGGAGATTGTCGGACAGATGAGCGGGCCAATGGGTGACATGGTTGGGGGTGTGGTTGAGACCTTGGGGGAGGAGCCAGAGGAGGAGAGTGAATGCATCTCAGAGCAACAGGAAGAGGAGGAGACTAAGGTGAGCCATGTGATTGAAGAAAACGTGTTGATTTTCAGACGATCAATCAATCAATCAAATGTATTTATAAAGCCTTTCTTACATCAGCTTATGTCACAAAGTGCTGTACAGAAACCAGCCTAAAACCCCAAACAGCAAGCAATGCAGGTGTAGAAGCATGGTGGCTAGGAAAAACTCCAAGGCCAGAACCTAGGAAGAAACCTAGAGAGGAACCAGGCTATGAGGGGTGGCTAGTCCTCTTCTGGCTGTGCCGGGTGGAGATTATAACAGAACATGGCCAAGATGTTAAAATGTTCTTAGATGACCAGCAGGATGAAATAAGAATAATCATAGTGGTTGTAGAGGGTGGAACAGGTCAGCACCTCAAGAGTAAATGTCAGTTGGCTTTTCATAGCCGATCATTCAGAGTATCTCTACTGCTCCTGCTGTCTCCAGAGAGTTGAAAACAGCGGGTCTGGGACAGGTAGCACGTCCGGTGAACAGGTCAGTGTTCAATAGCTGCAGGCAGAACAGTTGAAACTGGAGCAGCATCACGACCAGGTGGACTGGGGACAGCAAGGAGTCATCAGGCCAGGTAGTCCTGAGGCATGATCATAGGGCTCAGGTCCCTCGAGAGAGAGTAGGAAAGAAAGAAAGAGAAAGAGATAATTAGAGAGAGAATACTTAAAATTCACACAGGACACCGGATAAGACAGGAGAAATACTCCAGATATAACAGACGGACCTTAGCCCCCCAACACATAAACGATTGCAGCATAAAAACTGGAGGCTGAGACAGGAGGGGTGGGAGTGGCCAACGATACCCCCGGACAGGGCGAAACAGTCAGGATATAACCCCACCCACCTTGCCAAAGCACAGTCCCCACACCACTAGAGGGATATCTCCAACCACCAATTTACCATCCTGAGACAAGGCCGAGTATAGCCCACGAAGATCTCCCCCACGGCACAACCCAAGGAGGGGTGCCAACCCAGACAGGAAGACCACGTCAGTGACTCAACCCACTCAAGTGACACACCCCTCCTAGGGATGGCATGGAAGAGCACGAGTAAGCCAGTGACTAATAGGGTTTGAGGCAGAGAATCCCAGTGGAGAGAAGGGAACCGGCCAGGCAGAGACAGCAAGGGTGGTTCGTTGCTCCAGTGCCTTTCCGTTCACCTTCACACTACTGGGCCAGACTACACTCAATCATAGGACCTACTAAAGAGATGAGTCTTCAATGAAGACTTAAAGGTTGAGACAGAGTCTGCGTCTCTCACATGGATAGGCAGACCATTCCATAAAAATGGAGCTCTATAGGAGACAGCCCTGCCTCCAGCTGTTTGCTTAGAAATTCTAGGGAAAATAAGGAGGCCTGTGTCTTGTGACTGTAGCATTCATGTAGGTATGTACGGCAGGACCAAATCGGAAAGATAGGTAGGAGCATGCCTATGTAATGCTTTGTAGGTTACCAGTAAACCCTTAAAATCAGCCAGTTTTTGTATTGCTTTAGCTATAATCCATATTATCACACACATTGTTGCCTAAACAGATTGAGCCAAACTGATATTGCCACTATTAACAGCAGGCCCAACAAGAAGCCAAGTTAAACGTTCAGCCTGCTGCACAGACCCTATGGACGCACTAGTCTAGAGCTCCTGGTTAAATTGTGTTCAGGAGTATTTTTAAACTCTCTCCGTAGTTAAAGTAGGAAGAAATATATGTCACTGTTGTAAGAATTTGTCAGTCTAATACATTTACTATCGTAATATGTTCAGATATTGAATTACTTTGACACATTTAATTACGTTATGTTACGCAAAATTCTGTATGGTGGACAGAACGTGTTTCTACATTACACAGACTAACATTTTCACCACACAATAATTACAGGAAATACACAGTCTTTTACCTCAGATTGGTGATGTTAGTATTAAAGTTTATAGTCTTTGGTTAAGTACCAGTGTTTTTGCCATATGCGCCAGTCCATAGTGGGACTTAGAATGCAGCTGTCATTTTCAGACCACGGTGGCTAGAAAGAAATTGGCGCTCTTCCCATAAACGTCTCTTGCCTCACATGAATGCATGGATTTGAGGGTTAACCTAGCATTCAAATGAAAGCCAACCCCTGTCGATATTTAGAAACTGGTGTGAGGTGGGGATTCGTTGAAATTATCCAGACATAAAAAGTGTTGTGTTTCTTTTTCCATGTTGGCCATCTACCGAAATAATTTTCTCACAGAGATATAAATTGATAATGGGCTACGACAGGTTGTCATCTATCAACAGATATATGTAGTGTACCCAATTTCATTGAGGTTTATCTGTTAGAAGAGCACAAATAGTACATGTAGCTGTGGTTATTGTCCCAGTTCCATTGATTGAAATACAATATCAATGTGAGTGATTAATTTGCACGTGTTATTGATACAAGCTAATCAATTCCAGTCTTGAGTGACCGCTTGGTAAGTATTGGTGCGTGTGCAGTTTGAGGTACTAATTGAAGTAATCTGAGCACAAGTGTGAAATGTGTAAGGAGTAACTTATGTATGTATTGGTCTTCAAAATATCACAACTTATTTAAGCATATTGATCTAAAACCGGTGTTTTCACACTTGGCCAATGTATGTTTTAGCCATATAAGTGGTACTTTTAACATTATTTCTCAACATGATTTTACTTTATTAGGTAAAAACTACTGAATGAGCCACAAAAAAAAGTGCTATGATTTATTGATTGTGATGATATTAGTGAAATCGAGAAAATATGTTTGTCCTGCCTACTACAAGTGTTTTACGTCAAAGTCAGTCCTCCAGCCACACGATGGCGTGCAATGATAATAAATGGTTATTCTGTACCCACAGGTTGGGACTGTTGACTGATCCTCACGGTTTGGTAAGTACAGTATAGTTAGTAAACCATCCATTTACTGTTTTCACAGGAAGATGAGATTACGTTAACCTTGGAGCCAACTTTGACCCCGTCGCCGCTTAGAGAAGACGCCACCCCGATTGGAGGCACCAGTCCACAACGAGCACGCCCAGAATCAATGGGAGAGCGCATACCCTTTGTGGTCACACCCTGCATAGTCCAATCGTTGGAGGAGAAGGATGAAGAGGTGGCGGAGGGGCCTATTGTTGCCGTGGCAATCAATTGAGAAGGACAGTCAGAAAGAGAGATTGACAAACATGATACACTTATCAATAATCAACCAAGCAAGCTATTCCACACCCCTTCCAGCTATTTACCCACTCTGAGACTGAGAGAAAAACAAAGACCAAGTGCTGGAAATGACAATGATGAAAGAGCCACAGGCGACTTTAAAGACAGTTCATTGACTGCTCAAATCTGTGGGTTTGCTGAAACGTAAGGATTTGTTTTGCCGTGATATTGAACTGAGGAAGTGAAGTTGAAAGAATGGAGTTCAAGAGTAGAAAGAAAGACAAAGGACACTGCGATAAAGTTCAGTGCAATATAGAGAATCACGAGACAACCAAAAGGAAGTGCATGCTTTTGAAAGGAATCTAACGATAATAGTAAACCGTATACAAAGTAATAATATATAATAATGATTTTTATAAAAACAAAAAAGGAAATAAAGTGATATGTATCAGTGTTTGTTTGTGTGTGTATGTACAGTGTGTGTATGTACAGTGTGTGTGTATGTACAGTGTGTGTGCGTGCGCTTGCATGTATGTATGTGAGAGTGTTCAAATGTATGTATGTATGTATGTATGTATGTATGTATGTATGTATGTATGTATGTATGTATGTATGTATGTATGTATGTATGTATGTATGTATGTATGTATGTATGTATGTAAATATATATATATATATTCTCGAAAAACATTATTGTTGGTAGTGGTATTTTGTGTGGTGTTCAATAGTTTTACACACAAACTAATTTCTCGTGGACAGGCGCACATAACATAAATGGTCTTTCAACAAATTGACTAACAAGCAGCTTTATTCCAGTGCCCAGATTTTTCGTCACTGATCATATTGGACAAATCATCATTTTGCAGGTGCTCACATCTTTGGATTTTGGAAGGGGAGGGGACATTTGGCCCATTGACTTGCCCAAAGCTTTCAGAGAGAAGGGGTGGAGCTACTGCCCTGCCTCCGCTTCTCGTTCTAGAATATTTTCTAACACCTCTCGCCCAGAACTTAATTGAATATCTGACGCAATTCCGCAAGATTTCATTTCTGGGTTTCCGAGATTACACACACACACACACACACACACACACACACACACACACACACACACACACACACACACACACACACACACACACACACACACACACACACACACACACACACACACACACAAAATATGGATCATATACCATTTATAGTGCTGGTAGGCTTCTTGTTGGCCACTGTATCGCAGGGTTGAGCTCAATTCAGAATTTTACTCCTTCAACACACGAGTTGAAACTAAAATTGTATTGGCCACACCCCACAGGATGTAGAATTTGAGTTTGAGTGACAGCAAGTAGAATTGAATTCAGTGCAATTCAAAGAAACCCAATGCCACAGATGTCTCAAGGTTTGAGGGTGCAATGGGCATGCTGACTGCAGGAATGTCCACCAGAGCTGTTGCCAGACAATTTAATCCTAATGTCCCTACCATAAGCTGCCTCCAATTATGTTTTAAAGAATTTGGCAAAACGTCCAACCGGCTTTACGACCGCCGACCACGTGTATGGCGTTGTGTGGGCAAGCGGTTTGCTGATGTCAACGTTGTGAACAGAGTTCCCCATGGTGGCGGTGGAGTTATGGCACGGGCAGGCATAAGCCACGGACAACGAACACAATCGCACCCCACCGATGGAAATGTGAATGCACAGAGATACCGTGACGAGATCCTGAGGCCCAATGTCGTGCCGTTCATCCACCGCCATCACCTCATGTTTTAGCATGATAATGCACGGCCCCATGTCGAAACGATCAGTACACATTTCCTGGAAGTTGAAAATGTCCCAGTTCTTCCATGGCCTGTATACTCACCAGACGTCTCACCAATTGACCATGTTTGGGATGCTCCAGTTCCCGCCAATATCCAGAAACTTCGCACAGCCATTGAACCAGAGTGCGACAATATTCCATAGGCCACAAACAATAGACTGATCAACTCTACTCTGCATGATGCAAATAGTGGTCACACCTGATACAGACTGGTTTTCTGATCCACAACCTAACTTTTTTCTAAGGTGTCTGACCATCTGTATTCCCAGTCATGTAAAATCCATAGATCAGGGCCTAATTTATTTATTTAAAATGACTGATTTCTATGTATGAACTCTAACTCAGTAAAAATCATTATATACAGTATAATACAATTTGCATACAGGTTATGCTTTCCTTGATCATACATTTTAAGAGTTTGTCCTGAAAATCAATTGTTTCAACAATACTTTAGATACGGTACCAGTCAAACGTTTGGACACACCTACTCATTCCAGGGTTTTTCTTTATTTTTACTATTTTCTACATTGTAGAATAATAGTAACGACATCAATACTATGAAATAACACATGGAATCATGTAGTAATTATTAAAGTGTTAAACCAATCAAAATATATTTTATATTTGAGATTCTTCAAAGTAGCCACCCTTTGCCTTGATGACAGCTTTGCACACTCTCCGCATTCTCTCAACCAGCTTCATGAGGTAGTCACCTGGAATGCATTTCAATTAACAGGTGTGCCTTGTCAAAAGTTAATCTGTGGCATTTCTTTCCTTCTTAATGTGTTTGAGCCAATCAGTTGTGTTGTCACATGGTATGAGTATTATACAGAAGACAGCACTATTTGGTAAAATACCAAGTCCATATTATGGCAAGAACAGCTCAAACAAGCAAAGAGAAACGACAGTCCACGTCAGCCAATCCAGAAAATGCTAAGAACTTTGGTCGTTTCTTCAAGCGCAGTCGCAAAAACCATCAAGCGTCATGATAAAACTGGCTCTCATGAGGACTGCCACAGGAATGGAAGACCCAGAGTTACCTCTGCTGCAGAGGATAAGTTCATTAAAGTTCCCAGCCACAGACATTGCAGCCCAAATAAATGCTTCACAGGGTTCAAGTAACAGACGCATCTCAACATCAACTGTTCAGATAAGACTGTGTGAATCAGGCCTTCATGGTTGAATTGCTGCAAAGAAACCACTCCTAAAGGACACCAAATAATAAGAAGAGACTTGCTTGGGCCATGAAACTTGAGCAATGGACATTAGACCAGTGGAAGTCTGTTCTTTGGTCTGATGAGTCTCAATTTGAGATTTTTGGTTCCAACCGCCGTGTCTTTGTGAGATGCAGAGCAGGTGAATGGATGATCTCTATATGTGTGGTTCCCACTGTGAAGCATGGAGGAGGTGTGATGGTGTGTGGTGGTGCTTTGCTGGTGACACTGTCAGTGATTTATTTAGAATTCAAGGCACACTTAACCAGCATGGCTACCACAGTATACTGTAGCGATACGCCATCCCATCTGGTTTGCGCTTATTGGTACTATAATTTTTTTTTTTTTAACAGGACAATGACCCAAAACACACCTCCAGGCCGTGTAAGGGCTATTTGACCAAGAAGGAGAGTGATGGAGTGCTGCATCAGATAACCTGGCTTCCACAATCAACCGACCTCAATCAAATTGAGATGGTTTGGGATGAGTTGGACTACAGAGTGAAGGAAAAGCATCCAACAAGTGCTCAGCATATGTGGGAACTCCTTCAAGACTGTTGGAAAAGCATTCCAGGTGAAGCTAGTTGAGAGAATGCCAAGAGTGTGCAAAGCTGTCATCAAGGCAAATGGTGGCTACTTTGAAGAATCAAACATCTAAAATATATTTGATTTGTTTAACACTTTTTGGGTTACTACATGATTCCATTTGTGTTATTTCATAGTTTTGATGTCTTCACAAGTTTTTTACTATGTAGAAAATAGAAAAATAACTAAATGTACACAATGTATTTTTGGATAGACTACACCGAATATATACTAGAAGAGGCATCTTCATTTCATTTAATTTCACGCAATTCAATTACATTTCCTTGAATTCTAATTCGAATTGCAATTCTGTACCCTGTTATCTACTTCAATTCAAATGAAATTCAATTAAAATAATTTCATTGGAATTTATTAGGCATTCTCAATTAAATTCTGAATTGAGACAAAACTGCTATATGCTTGCTGGCTGGATTAGGATTCAGAGAGTAGACTGGGTCACTCACACCCATTATGAATAAAGGACAACTAAAATATTCCATTCATTCGGACACAGCTGAAAAGTATTAAAAAGACAAAACATTGATATTTTTTTGGAAGCCGTTAGTTCCTCCGACAATGCTATGAAATCTGGAGTGTTCTAGTCCTGTCAACAACACAGCTGGTCTGGTTCTGTTACTGCCGTCGTACTGTAGGCTTCACTACCCTCTGTCTGTCTCTTCATAACCGACTATTTCTTCTGTCGGAGGAGATTGTTTTACTGCCTGTAACGTTGATGACGATAGAAGTGAGAGACAGAAAGACTGAAGTGTGGGAGTGGAGCTGAGAACCACTCATTTGTTCACCAATTCGTCAATATGACAAAGATGCCTCTACTGCTTTAAACGAACAGGCATGTTGCTATGTACAAAAGTGAATTCCAAAAGGCCATGTTCATTTAATAAAGTGTAAGTAGCACCACATTCCCTAGTAATAGTTTCATAAAAGTTGCATTCGTTTTCAGTGAATCATTTTACATGATTCATTATGCTGTTCCAAATCCATATGCCTTGAATAATCACAATAATAAAGAATTTGGCAGATAAGTTATTAACATTTATTAACTACATTACACATTGTTAATACATTCAGAGACAAATCGGCTCTACGAAAAGATAAATAAATAAATACACGACTAAGGACAAAGAAACGTAAACATGTGTGCTCACACATTCTAGTGTACTGTAAATACAGTTGAAGTCGGACGTTTACATACGCCTTAGCCAAATGCATTTAAACTCCATTTTCCCACAATTGCTGACATTTAACCAGAGTAAAAAATCCCTGTCTTAGGTCAGTTAGGATCACCACTTTATTTTAAGAATGAGAAATGTCAGAATAATAGTAGAGAGAATGATTTATTTCAGCTTTTGTTTCTTTCATCGCATTCCCAGTGGGTCAGAAGTTTACATACACTCAATTAGTATTTGGTAGCATTGCCATTAAATTGTTTAACTTGGTTCAAACGTTTCAGGGTGCCTTCCACAAGCTTCCCACAATAAGTTGGGTGAATTTTGGGCCATTCCTCCTGACAGAGCTGGTGTAACTGAGTCAGGTTTGTAGGCCTCCTTGCTCGCACATGCTTTTTCAGTTCTGCCCACAATGGGATTGAGGTCAGGGTTTTGTGATGGCCACTCCAATACCTTGACTTTGTTGTCCTTAAGCCATTTTGCCACAACTTTGGAAGTATGCTTGGCGTCATTATCCATTTGGAAGACCCATTTGCGACCATGCTTTAACTTCCTTACTGATGTCTTGACATGTTGCTTCAATATATCCACATAAATTTCTTTCCTCATGATGCCATCTATTTTGTGAAGTGCACCAGTCCCTCCTGCAGCAAAGCACCCCCACAAAATGATGCTGCCACCCCCGTGATTCACGGTTGTGATGGTGTTCTTCGGCTTGCAAGCCTCCCCCGTTTTCCTCCAAACATAATGATGGTCATTATGGCCAAACAGTTCTATTTTTGTTTCATCAGACCACAGGACTTTTCTCCAAAAAGTACGATCTTTGTCCCCATGTGCAGTTGCAACCCATAGTCTGGCTTTTTCATGGCAGTTTTGGAGCAGTGGATTCTTCCTTGCTGAGTGGCCTTTCAGGTTATGTCAATATAGGACACGTTTTAAAGTGGATATAGATACTTTTGTACCTGTTTCCTCCAGCATCTTCACAAGGTCCATTGTTGTTGTTCTGGGATTGATTTGCCCTTTTCGCACCAAAGTACGTTCATCTCTAGGAGACAAAGAGGCACTGAGTCTCCTTCCTGAGCGGTGTGACGGCTGCGTGGTCCCATGGTGTTTATACTTGTGTACTATTGTTTGTACAGATAAACGTGGTACTTTCAGGCGTTTGGAAATTGCTCCCAAGGATGAACCAGGCTTGTGGAGGTCTATAATTATTTTTCTGAGGTCTTGGCTGATTTCTTTTGATTGTCCCATGATGTCAAGCAAAGAGGCACTGAGTTTGAAGGTAGGCCTTGAAATACATCCACAGGTACACCTCCAATTGACTCAAATGACATCAATTAACCTATCAGAAGCGTCTAAAGCCATGACATCATTTTCTGGAATTTTCCAAGATGTTTAAAAGCACAGTCAACTTCATGTACGTAAACTTCTGACCCACTGGAATTGTGACACAGTGAATTATAAGTGAAATAATCTGTCTGTAAACAATTGTTGCAAAAATTACTTGCACAAAGTAGATGTCCTAACCGACTTGCCAAAACTATAGTTTGTTAACAAGAAATTTGTGGAGTGTTTGAAAAACGAGTTTTAATGACTCCAACCTAAGTGTACGTAAACTTTCGACTTCAACTGCACATCCATACATTAAAAAACATATCGACATCATACAATCAAAATCCTTTTCAATTAACAGACAGGAAGATTCCTCTGTCCAACATCTGCAGGTTTAAAGACATAGGGAGCAACCTGAGAAACTGTTTGAAGAAGAGAGAGAGCGGGAGAAAGCAAAAGGTGGTTGTGGTAGAATGACAGAATTTCATTCATCATCCAACTACTTTTCAGATAAAGCATTGCGTCATACCGTAGATTTTTTCTTCTGTGCTCAGTACATAGACTTGGAATCACTGGCCACTCTAATAACGGAACACTAGTCACTTTAATAATGTTTACATCCTGCTTTACGTATCTCATATGTATATACTGTATTCTATTCTACTGTATTTTAGTCAATGCCACTCCAACATTGCTCAATCTACTATTTATATATTTCTTTATTCCATTCTTTTACTTTTAGATTTGTTGTGTGTATTGCTGTGAATTGTTAGATATTACTGCACTGTTGGAGCTATGAACACACGTTTTGCTACACCCGCAATACCAACTGCTAAATATGTCTATGCGGCCAATAAAATATGATTTGATTTGTGCCAGAAGAACATTAGGGTTTTGTTCATTAGGGCATGCAAAGGGTAATGTTTTACAATGTTTCGCAGTGTAAAATGAAAATGAGCCTTTCTTATTGGCCAAGGTCGAGGTAGTCCCCCTTGTTTCAGTCCGTTTATCTCCATCTGGTGCCTAATGAACACAACCCAGCTTTTTTGGAGGAGGTAGGAAAAGTCACCAATGTAAAAGTCACCAAGTTTCATAATAATGTCATCAGTATGTGTTTGTTTTGCTTTATCATCAAGTGAGCGATTAATCTAAATTATAGAGGGGGATGGCGGTTGTTCAGCTGGAGTCATGGCATCATTAAGTAAAAAACCTCTAGCATCATTACATCTGAGTTGGCTGTCGTCAGTCTGATTTAACACTGTCATCTATCAACCCAGCATGGTGATCATAAAACTCCCTCCCAAGGTGAGGATGGGTTTAGTAAAGGTCGTTTTGGGGCCTTGTTGATTTTTTAGCTCTTGGAGCACCACTGGTAGCCATTGTCTTCTGTTTAAAAACCAATGGCATCAATTCTAATCTTAAAAGGTCAAGTACTACTATCGAGCCCAGATTATTCCTCCTCGTGGATTCACAGACATCATTCATCGAGTGAATAAAGAGGGTGCGAGAAGGAACAGCGAGAGAGCGAAAGAGGGAAAGGGCAATAGGGAGAGAGAGAAGATGGAGGGATAAAAAAAAAACGTTATAAAAAAACATCACTCGTCTGTAAGGCTAGATGGGCTGCTCATCTTCACTCTCCTCCTCCACTTGCTGCTTTGCGACAGGCCGGAGGGCGGTGAGGGGAGAGGAGAAGGCGGCGAGGGGGATGGAGAGAGCAACGGTGAGGGGCATGGAGAGGGGCGAGGTGAGGGGGATGGAGAGGGGCAAGGAGTGGGGTAGTGAGGGGCTACTGCTGCTCCCCGTTCCGCTGCTGCTACTACTACTGCTGCTGTTCACCTCCGCCACCTCCCGCCTCGTGCCCTCGATCCACACCTCCATCTCCTCCTGTGTCGGGGGAGGTGGCGGGGCAGTGGCATGGGGGAAGATGGGAGCTTGGGAGAGAGGGGAAGAGGGGGTGGTCGGGGAGGAGGCAGCGGAGGTTGCCTGGGGTTTGGATGACTTTCGGCTGGTGTTGCTGAAGCTGGCCAGAGGGGGACGTAGCCGGACCCCGCTACGGGTGGAGCCCTCGATGGCCTTTTGCAGCTGGGAGAGAATGGGGTAGTGGGAACAGGGAAAGGGAGGGGACACATTAGAAGAACACAACATTCAATTACGTGAAAATAGCATGATGAGTAGACTCATAAGGCAATTTGACTCAACTCTTACTAAACTGGCAGGTTCCGTCACAAGCAAAAGATAATGAAATACTGTGAAACAGAAGTAGAGAAAGAGATAAAAGAAAGAGAAAAGGACGTTTTCTTACCTCTTTAAGTGCAACAACACCCACCAGTTTTCCGATACTGGTGACATAGGCATGACTCAGGCCCAGTAATGAGAAGAGAGTGTGGGTCTGGGACAGGCAGAAAAGGTCAGACGTCAAATTAGGCCGCAACATTTTGGTATGGCTTCTGTTCTAAGCAAATCCACTCGTATTTCCATGTGTCTAGACATGATGTCAGATACTATATCTCCAAATTGGTATGAATTGGCAGCACTTGAACCAACCTTGTGTAATGATGTCCTCTCCACTAGCTGGAAAGGGGAGGGATCTATTCGGATCTGATCAATTTCCATTGGCTTGTCCATCTCAGCCTCCTCCCATTCTTTGATCTGCTCCAGCCAATCAGACACAATGTCAAGAAACGCAACACTGTAATGGGCTAAAAACACTCTAAAACGCAACCTTCAATGTCAACTGCCTCCATAAGAGATGTATGGATGTTGACACTTTTTAACCCTCTTATGTGTTTCAACATGTTAACCCAGACCCTTTTGACAAGGGTAGCCTAGTCTTTAGAGCATTGGACTAGTAACCGGAAGGTTGCAAGTTCAAATCCCCGAGCTGACAAGGTACAAATCTGTCGTTCTGCCCCTGAACAGGCAGTTAACCCACTGTTCCTAGGCTGTCATTGAAAATAAGAATTTGTTCTTAACTGACTTGCCTATTTAAATAAAGGTAAAAAATATATATTTTTTAAAGTACAAAAGTGTTGGAAAATGTACAAGGCAGCCTACTCTAATAATTTTGCATGGCATCAGGGGAAGTAAGGGTCTTGGGGCTGCACTTAAGTGGACCTGAATGAGATCAGTTACCTCTTCTGGTGTCATCGTATCGGACAGGAGAGGGTTGGCGCAAGGCTCCTGATGAGAGAGAGAGAAAATAGAGGTAAGATAAGATAAAATAAAATAAGATAAGACACTTCCCGAGTAACGTCATGCACACATTTTTAGTCCCCCACTATCTTTGAAGAGTTTCAAGATGAGGTGACGAGAGTCTCTACACTTCTGCTTCCCATAACATAGCTGAGGGCGGTTGTTCTTGAAACCAATAACTCATATTTGTCTCCTCAAAATATATAGAATGATTTGGTTGAATGCAGTGTCAAGAATAACATGTTTTGTGTGGGCTGCATGTTCATCGATGTACTCTTATTGATCTCTGAAGCCAGGCGTTTGTGTGAAATATAACAATAACTTTTCATTATGAAATAGTCATGAGTTTGGGGTGCACAATTCAAACCAAAGGCTGGCCTACCCAGTAGAAAACTGCACAACTACGACAGGTGACAAAATATTAGAATCCTCATTGAATAGGGAGATACAGTAGGTTGACCAAAAGGTGCACATTCAAACCCTGTACTTACAAGTACATCCTTGAGTATCATTAACATGCATTGTTTTTCATATTTGCAGTATAAAATGGTAATATGAAAAGCCAACCAGCCATACCAGGGAAATAATAACCATAAGTCACATGTTGATTAACATATAGAACTAAGAGGGAATATGTTTGACTATGCACACACTCGGAACAATCTCCATTTGCAATTCATGTGAATTCATGTCACACGCAATTAGATAAGAGAGTGTGTGTACGTATAGAGAGCAGAGCTCAGTAATGAGATTCATCCCACGCAAACGTAATGGCTAAATATTTATATTTACCATCTTGAAATATGGTTTTACAATCAAACCACCGAGGATAGAAGATACAGTTGAAGTTGGAAGTTTACATACACTTAGGTTGGAGTCATTAAAACTCATTTTTCAACCACTCCACAAATGTCTTGTCAACAAACGATAGTTTTGGCAAGTCATTTAGGACATCTACTTTGTCCATGACACAAGTCATTTTTCCAACAATTGATTACATTTATAATTCACTGTATCACAATTCCAGTGGGTCAGAAGTTTACATAAACTATGTTGACATTGCCTTTAAAAAGCTTGGAAAGCTCTGTCATGATGATGTCATGGCTTTAGAAGCTTCTGATAGGCTAATTGACATAATTTGACTTAATTGGAGGTGTACCTGTGAATGTATTTCAAGGCCTACCTTCAAACGCAGTGCCTCTTTGCTTGACATCATGGGACAGTCTGGTTCAAACGCATGAAGGTACCACGTTTATCTGTACAATCAATAGTACGCAAGTATAAACACCATGGGACCACGCAGCCGTCATATTGCTCAGGAAGGAGACACTTTCTGTCTCCTAAAGATGAACGTACTTTGGTGTGAAAAGTGCAAATCAATCCCAGAACAACAGCAAAGGACCTTGTGAAGATGCTGGAGGAAACAGGTACAAAAGTATATACATCCACAGTAAAACAAGTCCTATATCAACATAACCTGAAAGGCCACTCAGCAAGGAAGAAGCCACTGCTCCAAAACCGCCATGAAAAAGCCACACTACGGTTTGCAACTGCACACAGGGACAAAGATTGTACTTTCTGGAGAAAAGTCCTGTGGTCTGATGAAACAAAAATAGAACCGTTTGGCCATAATGACCATCGTTATGTTTGGAAGAAAAAGGGGGAGGCTTGCGAGCCAAAGAACACCATCCCAACCGTGAAGCACGGGGGTGACAGCATCATCTTGTGGGAGTGCTTTGCTGCAGGAGGGACTGGTGCACTTCACAAAATAGATGGCATCATGAGGAAAGAAAATGATGTGGATATATTGAAGCAACATCTTAAGACATCAGTCAGGAAGTTAATTTAAAGCTTGGTCGCAAATGGGTCTTCCAAATGGACAATGACCCCAAGCATACTTCCAAATTTGTGCCAAAATGGCTTAAGGACAACAAAGTCAAGGCATTGGAGTGGCCATCGCAAAGCACTGACCTCAATCCCATAGAACATTTTTGGGCAGAACTGTAAAAGCGTGTGCGAGCAAGGAGGCCGACAAACCTGACTCAGTTACACCAGCTCTGTCGGAAGGTATGGGACAAAATTTACCCAACTTATTGTGGGAAGCTTGTGGAAGGAAACCTGAAACGTTTATCCAAGTTAAACCATTTAAAGGCAATGCTACCAAATACTAATTGAGTGTATGTAAACTTCTGACCCACTGGGAATGTGATGAAAGAAATTAAAAAGCTGAATTAAATAATTCTCTCTACTATTATTCTGACATTTCACATTCTTAAAATAAAGTGGTGATCCTAACTGACCTAAGACAGAGACTTTTTACTGGGATTAAATGTCAGCAATTGTGAAAAACTGAGTTGAAATGTATTTGTCAAAGTTGTATGTAAACGCCCGACTTCAACTGTATCTACATCTCAACAGCTCATTTCCCCAGTAATTTATTTGCTGCTCAATTCTCCCTAGTTGCTGCACCAGAAATACTTTAGTGATCGTTAGGAAGATATTGGTGTGTGCACGGCAGTGCTGAGCGATTAGTGCTTTGAGGTTGGTTGGGTTTTTTGTCCGTGCTACAGGCGACAATACCGGTCCACTAATACATGGCGAGTAAAGTCCAAGAGCGCTACTTTGATTAAGTTTTTTTTAAAATACATTTTTTGTGTTTATTATTATTATTAGAACTGTTTTAATGCAGATTTTTCACAGTGCGGTGCAGCGCCTTCAGCACCCTTACTTCCTGTGTCAATGGTTGCACCTCCTTTTGCCCTCAGAACAGCCTCAATTGGTTGGGGGTATGGACTCTACAAGGTGTCACAAGCATTCCACAGGGATGCTGGCCCATATTGACCCCAATGCTTCCCACAGTTGTGTCAAGTTGTGGCTGGATGTCCTTTGGGTGGTGGACCACTCTTGATACACACGTGAAACTGTGAAAACCCCAGCAGCGTTGCAGTTCTTGACACACTCAAACTGGTGCGTCTGACTGCTACTGCCATACCCAGTTCAAAGGCACTTCAATCCTTTGTCTTGCCCATTCACACATACACAATCCATGTCTCAAAATAGTCCTTTAAACCTGTCTCAGTATGGTCAGTCTATGTCATGGAAAGAGAAGGTCTTGTACACAGTGTATATTACATTTGTATTATTTGATTAATTTATTTCATTCCAAGCCACCATCTCATCTCTATAGAGCTGCTGCCTATGCCATCTGACAAAATCACAATTTTAGTAGCCTAGTTCTTCAAAGCAAATAAGGCATATTTTTATGACTGCTGAATACAAACTATGAATCACTTAGATTATGTATTTTCAGGTCGAGATACCTCACGAAGTACCTGCTCTCTATCCCTCTCGATAGCGAGTTCTTCTGTCTCATCTCTCCCTCTTTGTGTCTGCGCCACACAGACTGGACAAGTAGGTGCACAACGGATTATGATCATTGTAGTCAATTACCATGTTTAATGTGCCAGACTAAGTATAATATTCACCTGTTGGAAACTACAACTCCCTACTACATCGCACAGTTCCGGGCTTGATCTGATTTATCTCCAGAGAAAATGTGCATTGAGCTCACAGAAGTAAAAAAACATGGAATTCAAAATAATTGAACCGACGTTGGTCAATTAGTTGTTTAAAAAAACGAACAAGAAAACTGACATGTTGGTTAATCGCCCAGCACTAACGTAGAGTCACAGGCACAGACACAGACATTCTGTACACACACAGTTTTAGACTACCTGTGACTGTCCCTCTGCCTGTCTGTCTCGAGAGGTGAAGATATTCCGTAGAGTTCTCCTAACAGACTGAAGATGGCCCTTTTCTGAAAAGGACAGATGATAAAAGTTGTGATGGACGAAGGCCAAAGTCCTCTACAAAGGTGTCTTGATGTTAAGATTGATAACAAAATAATTCAAAGCTGTATAATAATATGAATATACAATAAGCTGTATAATAATATGAATATACCATAAGCTGTATAATAATATGAATGTACACTAAGCTGTATAATAATATGAATATATACAATAAGCTGTATAATAATATGAATATACAATAAGCTGTATAATAATATGAATATACAATAAGCTGTATAATAATATGAATATACAATAAGCTGTATAATAATATGAATATACAATAAGCTGTATAATAATATGAACATACAATAAGCTGTATAATAATATGAACATACAATAAGCTGTATAATAATATGAATGTACACTAAGCTGTATAATAATATGAATATACCATAAGCTGTATAATAATATGAATGTACACTGAGCTGTATAATAATAGATGACACTGTTGCCAGGCACCCATAGAAGCATTGTTCCATGGAGATGGTTCAACTCACCAGGAGCTGTGTGATTGGACAAGGGCTCCTGTGGTTTAGGAGATGGCAGGGGGCCATTGCTCTCTTCCTGAACTGGGGTACTCTGGGAAATTGAACAAAACAGTAAATTCATCACGTTGACAGCTTAAATAATGGCACAATGCAAGTTCCTTGCAGCAAGGCCCTTCAGTAAGCGTTTTCCAGCTTGTTCCTGTAGATGAACACTTTCTGGTTCCAGGTAGAACCTTGTCACCGAACAAGGAATCCTTTTAGTACCCTTCGTATGTATGCGACTAGGGCTGTGGCGGTCACAAAATTGATTGTCAAGAAAATGACTGCCGGTCTCACAGTAATTGACCGTTAATTAAGATAAATGCATTCAGCATCTCCTGGCTTCCACACAGACTACAAGTCACTGATGCAGACCTTTGGAACATCTACATTTTAAAAAGTCTAATAAATCCATGTAATATAGCCTACACCTTCACGATAAATCCATTATTTATTTTAGACTGGTCTAAAGAAACATGATATGAAGAAAATGTAGTTTAATTCAGAAGAACAAAATAACATACTCTGAGTTGTCCTTATGTTAGGTCCTGATCTGGCTGTGTCATATTTAGCTGATGGGTTGACTGACTTCATGACTCGTAACCGCAGGTGTGGCGGTAATACGGTCACCATAACAACCCTATAGGCGACCAATAAACTTTGATTTGATTGATTTTCTAAGAGTGTGTTTTTGATTCCTCATGAACATTTCCCCTTGGTCTCTCTGACACACCTTATCTCCACTCTCCTCGTCATCTTCATCCACAAAGGCAAAGGATTCCCAGCTCTCTTTGGCATACTGGTTCTGTTCCTGCAAACGCTGTTCCTGCCTGAGGATCCGCCTCTCTGCAGAGAGCCACCAATCACAGAGAGCGTGGAGCTCTGACCGCTCGATGGAGCCCAAAAGGATCATAGAGTCTACAGGAAGAGTCACATGATGATGAACCACTCAAGAAATGAAGACACTGAAATGTATCCTCACGTTCACAAAGAATGCATACATTTTTACCTGTTGAATCCACTAGTGGTATCGTTTTGAGAGAAGTGGAATCCAGGAGGTGTATCAACTCCCTGTAGGTGGACTGTAATGAGAGAAACTTCACTTTCCTAACCATGATGTCCTCCACAA
Organism: Oncorhynchus gorbuscha; assembly: GCF_021184085.1. NCBI lineage: Eukaryota > Metazoa > Chordata > Actinopteri > Salmoniformes > Salmonidae > Oncorhynchus > Oncorhynchus gorbuscha. The sequence goes on from NC_060181.1 coordinate 39,225,624, forward strand.
AGATGTTATACTGGCTGTAAGTCAGAAGGAAATGCCAATCATTAATTCATGCTCAACACTTGTGTACTACGGGTGTGTTTATGTTGAAGAATCAAGCATGCTGAGGCGGCCATATTGACTCAAACAACTCATTCTTTTAGCATGAGACCCTCAATGCAACTGGGCCCCCTTAGAGCCAACATGTCACCTTGGTTGCAGCTTCTCTTTGCACACCTGATGTGTCCAAAGCCCAGCTCAGGGAGGTAAGGCAGTTTCTTGATCTGGATGATGGAGTCGTAGAGCGAGGGCTGTAGGCCCTGGGCCACCATGTTAGCCAGAATAACGGCCACCATCATGGGCAGGATGTGGGAGATCTGGCCCGTCAGCTCAAAGCAGATAACCGCCGTGGACACCGTGTGGGTCACCGCCCCGGTCAGTGCCGCCGCTCCTGGGAGTGAGGAGGGAGAAGAGGAAGGAAATGGAAGACAGAGGAAGGGAGAGAGGGATGGGTAGAAAGAGAAAAGGAGAGAAAACAGGCATTTGCAGGTGGAAGGGATGTGTAGATGGATGATCCATAAGAGAGGGGGATATACAAAACAATGGGGGGGGGTGATGGGTGGATGGCAAAAGATGGGAGGGATTAATGGGAAGAGGTAACACACTACTCATAGTTTGTGGACAAGTACAGGAGGGATGGCAGGAGGGAAAGAAGGGATGAGGAATGGGGTGAAGAACAAGGGATGAGGGGTGAGGAAGAGAAACATTATATCAGGGACCCAGGGTTGGTAATGATGTACAGGACGGCATGTGGGAATAGCGAAGGAAGAAAGAGTAAAATGGATGGAATGAAAGGAGCAGAGGAAAAGAGGGGGGTTTGTAGGGTGAGAGAGGGAAGATGAAGGAGATTAATGGTAGCGTATTGGTTTATGGTCACAGAGACAGCAGAGGACAGGAGAGGGGGAACAGACAGTGACATTTCACTGTCACACCAAATGGGGATGACGGGCAGGCACTGACTGAGACAGGGAGAGGAGGAGGTGGAAAGGGAGACTAACCAATGACTGCGTACCCTCCTGGGATGATGCGGTACAAGATTCCATCAAACAGAATCCCATCGGGGAAGAGGGCAGCCATGATCTCCCCCACGAGCCGGCCAAAAGAGGCTCCTGGGGGGGGGGACAAATGGTGGATATGGGAGGCGGAATGTCATGTTTACTTTGCATGTTGGCTATATGATGTTTAGACACCCCCCCCTCCCCTCCCCCCCTCCCCCCAGGACTGTAGGCTTTTGGGTCACTCTCTCTGTCAATTTATTTGAACAAAGAAATGTAAAAAATGGATAATGGAATTTGTGTTCATATTACAACTAATAACATATGATAATCTTGTGCTTCTGTTTACCGAGTATGAAGACAGGCATGAAGGCTCCAGAAGGGATGGGCATCGTCGTCGAAACAGCAGACATCCAAAACTGGGACATGGATGGAATTCAATTAGTAACTGAGCAGAGTTAATGCATCTTAGCACTTCCACAAAAGTATAGAGGATTTGACTTGAATTGTTTTTTTCAAATACTAGACTACATTCCCGACTAGTCTATTCGGTGACATTTCTCCAATCCAATAATGCCATTGTGACAAGATACACATCACTATCTCCTCGATGGGAAATACTAATCCTACTGATGCTAACACTCACAGTATTGCACTCTTATCCTCCAGTACACTCAGTGGAAATCTCTAGGCAACTATGTCGAGTTTGATACTGATGGAGTGCTAAGGATTACATCTCCACCACAGTCTCTCTGAGGGAGATTCTTATTCTACTGAGATGAGTGACTCAACCAGGAGTCCGCCATTGTACTGAGTGGCGCTATGTGCAACATGTGACCATACTGACAAGCGCTACAGGGTGGAAAAGAAAGAGGGAGGAGGGAGCAGGGGAATGAGGAAGGGTACCTTCATGACGAAGAAGAGCAGGAGGATGACAAAGACGCTGACGTCGGGGTGCAGCCAGGCAGAGGAGCGCCCCAGGCCGGGGGAAGGGGGGGAGCCCCATATTTTGGTCCAGGTGAAGTTGTCGAACAGGGAGTTGATGCATTCTCTGGGCATTAGCTGGCGGTGGCATGAAAGAAGGGAAAGGAAGATGGAAAACGTAATGGCAAGAACTCGCCCCACGGACGCACAATTGGCCTAGCGTCGTCCGGGTTAGGGAGGGTTTGGCCGGTAGGGATGTCCTTGTCTCATCGCGCACCAGCGACTCCTGTGGCGGGCCGGGTGCAGTGCATGGTAACCAAAGTCGCCAGGTGCACGGTGTTTCCTCCGACACATTGGTGCGGCTGGCTTCCGGGTTGGATGCGCACTGTGTTAAGAAGCAGTGCGGCTTGGTTGGGTTGTGTATCGGAGTACGCGTGACTTTCAACCTTAGTCTCTCCCGAGCCCGTACGGGAGTTGCAGCGATGAGACAAGATAGTAACTACTAATAATTGGATACTACGAAATTGTGGAGAAAAAGGGGGTAAAAATTCAAATAAAATAAAAATAGTGTTAATGAAAAATAGGGTTAAAAAGTGTTAATGAAAAAGTGTTAAAAACAGTAAAGGTGCAATTGTGTTAAAATGTGTAATGAATAGTTTAATATATACAGTACCAGTCATAAGTTTGGACACACCTTTCTATTTTTTATATTGCAGAATAATAGTGAAGACATCAAGACTATGGAATCATGTAGTAATTAAAGTGTTAAACAAATATATTTTATATTTGAGATTCTTAATAGTAGCCACCATTTGATGACACTCTTGGCATTTTCTCAACCAGCTTCATGAGATAGTCACCTGGAATGCATTTCAATTAACAGGTGTGCCTTTGTAAAAGTTCATTTGTGGCATTTCTTTCCTTCTTAATGCGTTTGAGCCAATCAGTTGTGTTGTGACAAGGTAGGGGTGGTATACAGGAGGTAGCCCTATTTGGTAAAAGACCAAGCCCATATTATGTCAAGAACAGCATCAAATAAGCAAAGAGATACTTTAAGACATGAACATTTCTAAAACGTTTAAAGTGTCTTTATTAAGTGCAGTCGCAAAAACCATCAAGGCCTATGACGAAACTGGCTCTCGTGAGGACCGCCACAGGAGAGGAAGACCCAGATTTACCTCTGCTGCAGAGGATAAGTTCATTGAAGCTACCAGCCTCAGAAATTGCAGCCCAATTTCTTTTCCACCCCGTAGCGTTTGTCAGTATAGTCACACATTGCACAGAGCGCCACAAAGTAGCAGACACATCTCAACATCAACTGTTTAGAGGAGACTGCATGAAGCAAGCCATCATGGTTGCATTGCTGCAAATAAACCATTACCCAAGGACTCCAATAAGAAGAGGAGACTTTATTGCACCAAGAAACACGAGCAATGGACATTAGACCGGTGTAAATCTGTCCTTTGGTCTGATGAGTCCAACTTTGAGATTTTTGGTTCCAACCGCCGTGTCTTTGTGAGATGCAGAGTAGGTGAATGGATGACCTCCGCATGTGTGGTTCCCCCCGTGAAGCATGGAGGAAAATGTGTGATGGTGTGGGGGCTGCTCTGCTGGTGACACTGTCTGTGATCGATTTAGAATTCAAGGCACACTTAACCAGCATGGCTACCACAGCATTCTGAAGAAGGAGAGTGATGGAGTGCTGCATCACCTGACATCAACCCAATTGAGATGGTTTGGGATGAGTTGGACCGCAGTGTGAAGGAAAAGCAGACAACAAGTGCGCAGCGTTCAAGACTGTTGGAGAAGTATTCCTTGTGAAGCTAGTTGAGAGAATGCCAAGAGTGTTTAAATCTGTCATCAAGGCAAAGGGTGGCTACTTTGAAGAATCTCAAATCTCAAATATATTTTGATTTGTTTAACATTTGTTTTTTTGGTTACTACATGATTCCATATGTGTTATTTCATAGTTTATGTCTTCACTATTATTCTACAATGTAGAAAAATAGTAAAAATAAAGAAAAACCCTAGAATGAGTAGGTGTGTCTAAACTTTTGACTGGTACTGTATATATAAATGTCGAATCATATTTTGACAAAACCAACTGTACTGTAGTCAGAACTCGTTCAAAATACTGCAGATGAAGATTGCTTTGTGTGCAAATATGTCAACCTGTAGGCCTATTCAATATAGTTCCAAAAGAGAGGTTTTGAAATAATTGCCAATACTGTACTGTGAGCATAATGGTCTGTTTTGGAACCACCTCGGCATTTTAACACGGTAGAAATGGGGCACAAGTTTCATCTTTAAAAAATGCTAAACATCGTAGCTTGAGGGTGAAGATCCCACTGCACACAGGTGTTTCTGACTGCTTTAAACACACCTAATAAGGCACTAACTATGCAGGCTATTTTAAGGGGTCTCAAAACACAAGATTAACCTAGGGCATTTTTCTGAATGGCTGGGCAAAGAGGCTTCTTCAATTAATATCCAGCTAATACTGAACATCTAGATTACACAGTCCAGGTTTAACCTGGGTGCCAACTCCTTGTAGAATTGTCTTGAGACCAGAAACAGACTGCTACTAGCAGCCAGCCCACTGGGCACAGACGTGAGTGCAGAGTCTAGTTTTGATTTACATTTGGTTGAGTTGTCGACTAACGTGAATTCAACCCCAAAATAATGTATGTTAAAAGTTGGGTGACAAAAGCGACGTGAATTACTTTTTTTCCACGTTGATTTGTTTTCCACGTTGACTCAACGTCATCACATAGAATGTTTGGGTTGAAATGACGTGGAAACCATGTTGAGTCAAATATATTTGTGCCTAGTGGGTATTTTTAGTTATGAGAAAGCCCCAAAATTCCCAATTGACATATTTTGGTAAATAGTTATACTCGTTAGATGATCCTATGAATGTTGATCTGCAGTGACACTTTTCATGATTGAGAAAAGTAGGTAACAGTCGCATTTAAGCTAAACAAAACAATATTGGTAACACTTTATAATAACTTATGCTTATTCATCAAAGTGTTGTGAAGTGTTACTAACATGTTTTCAAGTCCCAATAAACAGGGACTTCTACAGAGCATATTCATAGTGAGAGATGAAACAAAAATTGGCAAATACAATTATATTTGAACTCTGACCTCTCCAGCCATGAACTGTCCAAATCCAGGGGGAAAGGTCAAGCTGGCTATCACTAAGGTCACAACACCGGGGAAAATCAGTCGGCTGGGGAAAGAAAAGGGATTAAAAACTCTATGTTCCAACCCTATGTCCCTGTGGTTCTCTGTAGCTCGGCTAGTAGAGCACGCTTCGGCACTTGCAATGGCAGGATAGTGGGTTCGATACCTGGGACCACCCTTGCGTAAAATGTATGCACACATGACTGTAAATAGCTTTGGATAAAAATGTCTGCTAAGTGGCATACAGCATACATTGCCTTCAGAAAGTATTCACACCCTGTTACTTTTTCCACATTTTGTTGTGTTACAGCCTGAATTTAAAATGGATTTCATTTAGATTTTGTGCCACTGATTTACACACAATAACCCAGCAGTGTAAAAGTGGAATTCTGATTTTAAAAAATTTTTAGAAATTAATAAAAAATGATGTTTGGTCAAGCCTAAATAACGTTCGGAGTAACAATTAGCTTAACAAGTCAGAAAATAAGTTGCATGGACTAATTCTCTGTGCAATAATGGTGTTTAACATAATTGTTTTATGACTATCTCATCTCTGTACCCCACACATACAATCATCTGTAATGTCCCTTAGTCGAGCAATGAATTTCAAGCACAGATTCTACGACAAAGACCAGGGAGGTTTTACAATGCCTTGCAAAGAAGGACACCTATTGGAAGATAACAAAAAAAACAGACATTGAGTATCCCTTTGAGCATGGAGAAATGATTATTTACACTTTGGATGGTGTATCAATACACCCAGTCACTACAAAGATACAGGTGGAGGCTCCTCAGAGGGGGAAGAGGAGGACCATCCTCAGTGAACTTCATAAAAACAAACATTTTAAAACATTTAAAAACGTTATCCTTTTTAGATAAAACTATGCAAAATTTAATCACACGCTGCTAAAACAAAACAGGGATAAACATACCTGAATTTGTCCAATAGAAACTCATATTTGCAACTGTTGGACTAATGATTACACCCTATATCAGCTAGATGCAGGCAAGAGTGGTAGGTGGTATTGACTGTGTCACTGTCTGTCCATGTGTCACTGTCTATCACCTCAAACTTCTCTCTCAACCTGTGTGCACTTAGGTTGTAAACTTTCATTCATAGGCTAGGTTGCAGCAACCTCATGATGGGTACAGGGAAAATGTGAGTATCATGTAGTAGCCTAAACCTATCACTGTTACATGGAACTGGGTGAATAGAATATGAATAACAGTCATCCAATACGCTGTAATAGAAAATAAGGCCATGCTCATGAGAAGAACATTTTTCTTTGTCCTCCCTCATCTTAAATGGCACTGACGGCCACTGAAAGATACAGGCGTCCTTCCTAACTCAATTGATGGAGAGGAAGGAAACCGCTCAGGGATTTCACCATGAAGCCAAATGGGGATTTTAAACCAGTTACAGAGTTTAATGACTGTAATGGGAGAAAACGGAGGATGTATCAACAACATGGTAGTTACTCCACAATGCTAACCTAAATGACCGAGGGAATCGAAGGAAGACTGTACATAATACAAATATTGCAAAACATGCATCCTGTTTGCAATAAGGCACTAAAGTAATACTGCATAAAATGTGACAAAAAAATGCACTTTTTGTCCTAAATACAAAGCATTTTGTTTGGTGCAAATCCAACACAACACATCACTGACTTACCACTCTTCATATTTTCAAGCATGGTGGTGGCTGCATCATGTATGCTTGTCATCAGCAAGCACTAGTGAGTTTTTTAGGATAAAAAGAAAAGGAATAGAGCTAAGCACAGGCAAGGTCCTAGAGGAAAACCTGCTTCGGTATGCTTTTTTCCCCAAAAGACACTGGGAGACAAATCCTCCTTTCAGCAGGACAATAATCTAAAACACAAGGCTAAATGTACACTGGAGTTACTTACCAAGATGACATCAAATGTTCCTGAGTGGCCTAGTTACAGTGTGGACTTAAATTGGCTTGAAAATCTATGGCAAGACTTGAAAATGGATGTCTAGCACTGCTCAACCACCAACTAGACCAGAGCTTGGAGTTTAAAAAGAGAAATAATGGGCCAATATTGTACAATCCAGCTTTGCAAAGGTCTTACCCAGAGAGACTATAATCGCTGCCAACGGTGATTCTAACATGTATTAACTGAGGGGGTTGAACACTTATCTAACCAAAGTATGTTAGTGCTTTTTTTGTCTAAGCATTTTTCTTCCACTTTGAGTAGTTTGTGTAGATTGTTGACACAAAAAAAAGACAATTAAATCCATTTTAATCCCACTTTGCTACACAACAAAATGGCGAATAAGACACGGGGTGTGAATACTTTACGATGGCACTATATAATCCTCTGAATATAACTGCACCCTATGCCATAATACCCTCTTCACAAATGTCCTGTTTCTCCTCCTATAAGATAACTTCCCTCTTTCTCCCAGTAGGACAGGCCTAAGAACAAGCACCAATTTAACACTCTCAAAGCTGACAATATAATTACATCCTCCTGGTCTCTGTTGGTCTAATTCCAGTGCTCCCATCCATCATCTTCCCCACAGTGTAACTATGTTCAGCTCTGACAAAAGCAGCTGCACTGGTTGCTGCTAAACCATTCATTTCTATTGGAGCGAGAGTGTAACTAGTTTCTTTTTCAGAGACCACTAATTGCTTATAGATGGATCGATCAATGTCTGGATGATGGTTTGATTGTCTGTTCTTGTAAAACGCACCAGTCGGCAACACAATTTTGTTTGGAGAAAGACAATGGATGATTCTATTCTATTCTCTTCCATTCTACTAAGCCCCTAGCCTGATCCTCCCCAATTCAGGTTTGCATTTTCCTCATGTGTCTCATCAAAATACACCACCCCCGTCCCTTTAACTCACTGTCTGGTGAGGAAGCGTGTCATGGCGTTGGGTTTCCTCATGAACAGCACCACCTGGCGGTTCAGCCAGACGAAGAAGGCCCCCAGGAAGCCGCAGGAGATCCTGCAGTGACAACCACCAGCACCTTTACCTCACTCACTCTCAAGGTTCAAATAAGAACAAGAGAAGGTACATTTTCGGAATAATATACAGTATGTGTGCCTGCTTCAGATGTACGTTTAGTTGGTGTCGACCTAGCCTGTAATATCGTTTTTTCTAGATCTGTAATCTAGGAAGCTGAAGCAAGCACACTGGCAAGCAAAACCATACACGCCATCTCCGTTCTTAAAATAACTACCAATGTAAGAGCTTTATGGCACATAGAATGAGGTTAGGCATTCATGTTGGGTTACGACAACGAACTACACACAGTGTGGTCACCGTGCCCTCACCACGCTCCTGGGGGCTCTCGACCCTTTCTCTCACCCGATGATGGCAAATGCAGGCAGCTCCTGGAGGTCAAAGGGGAAGTCCATGCGGAACTTGGTGCGGAAGAGAGCAGTGATGGTGACTGTGGAGGACGAAAAGACAGGGGGTGCAGGGAAATAGAGAGTTTTAGAACTTATACACGAACATTATACTATTTATCATGTATAGTTTCACAGAAATTCACATCCCTTCACATTTTCCACATTTTGTTGTGTCACAGCCCGCAATACCTCCTCGTGCATGTAGTTCATGGACCCACCTGCATCTTTGTTGAACACAGAGAGCACTCTGAATATGAAGGCACTGAAGGTGGCGGCAAAATAGCCTCTCCAGTAGTTCCTCACAGCAAAGTAAGTGGACGTCACCTCGATACTGAACAGCACCCCTGGTGGAGCGGCAGGATCAAAGCAAGAGAGAGGTCAAATATCAGTCAGACGTCATATCAGAAAATGTGGCACATAGTTCAACTCCAGATCGCATATTGCATTTTGAAGACTTGCCATGACGACCTGTCACAAATACACGTAACTGAGGCCATTTCAACACCGTGCCTATATTGATTGTCAGACACATGACAATTGCTTGAGCTGATTTTGTAGCTTGCTTTATACTAGATGGATGGAAGGTGAATCGAAAAGGAAAACAGTGTTGTACCTCCAAGAGGGGTACCGAAACAGCAACCCACCCCAACCGCACAGCCAACTGTAAGGATGTCTGTGTAGCAGTATGGGCTCTACTGACACACAGAGAGACGGTGACAGAGAGAGGGCAGCAGAGATGTAGAGCGGAAGGGACAGACAGACAGACAGACAGAGGGAAAGGGGATCCCATACAAGTAGACAAGGAACCGAGGGAGGAAAAGAGAACCTCATTGGAAAAACATCTAAAAGTATAATGCGAAGTGATCTGACAAAACTGTAATGTCCGTGTTCTCAATGTTGGTCAAGTAACTGCTCACCTGATGGACTCCCGAGAAGAACATCATACACTTGCTCAGCACAGCAGCACAGATGCTGGCGATGTGAACAAACGGGCCCTTGGGAAGAAAAAGTGGAAGACAAGGGGACAGAAACAAGGAAACTTGTAGTGGCTTTTTAGATAGCTGTAATCAGGGAATCAGATGTGAGTGTGTGTAACCCACCTCTTTCCCTACTGGCATCCCACTGCCCAGACCTGCAGTCAGACCAATGACCTTGGCAGTAAAAGCCCTGACAGTCAGATACTCCTTCAACACTACCCCTCTGAGAATGGTCTTCAGCTCAGGAATACCAGAGCCTGAGAGAGAGAAAGAGAGAGAGACAGAGAGAGAGAGAGAGAGAGAGAGAGAGAGAGAGAGAGAGAGAGAGAGAGAGAGAGAGAGAGAGAGAGAGAGAGAGAGAGAGAGAGAGAGAGAGAGAGAGAGAGAGAGAGAGAGAGAGAGAGAGAGAGACAGAGACAGAGAGCAAAAGAGAGAGCAAGAGATAGCGAGACAGACAGACAGACAGACAGGGTGGGGAGGTGAAAAGAGGTCAGGGAAGAGGTAGAATTACAAAATTGCTGTTTTACAGGAAAACCAAATATATGTTTGTCTCAGAACAACAAGGAAAGGTCATAGCTCTAGATAGACAGTGAGGTCATCAGTGTGTGAGGTACACAAGCAGAGAGGGGAGAAGATCAATGGATAACGGACTGTGGGTAACAGGTCATTAGGGGTGGAGGGTGATGGGGAAAGTAAGCAGTAAGCATTGAGTGAGTGAGCGGGTACACACCGATGGCTTGTGGGGCGACCAGGTGGCAGAAGAAGGAGGCGAACATGATGAGCGCCATGGGATAGCTGACCCAAGCCAGGTACTGGAGCAGGACATTACCCCTCAGCTCCCAGTGAATCCACTTATACACTGACAGGGGGGAGTGAAATTGAGGGGAGGGGTGAAAGTGAGGCATGTGAAGGGATGTGAGAAAAAGCAGGAAGGTAGAGGAGCAGGTGAGCAAAACAGAAAGGGGAAGGATGAAGGGCAATAGGGAGGAGGGGGAGGAGGAAATGAGGGGAAGACACAGAAAAAGGGGTGAAGATGAGGGAAGAGGATGGAGGATAAGGTAAGGGGGGTGAGAAGAGAGGAGAAAGGGAAGTTGGTTATGACAGGGCAGACACTGACACAGACAGTTACAAAGAAAATACACTAAGATGCCCTATTTCTTGGATGAACTGTCAATCCATCTGGACTGACAGATGTCCTTTCCCTTTGTAGATGTTTCTCTTGCCATTAGTAATATTCTGTGAGAGAGGCACTGACTTGCTTAGTTTCACCCGTGTTTCATCGAAATGTACACTGTAAAAAAAGATATTGAGATTCAGTCAAAATGACTAGTTTTATCTAGCCAAGTCAACTCAATTTGTTACATTTGTTGAGTTGACAAAATATTAAGTTTAAAATGTCAAAGCTTATCAAATCGAGTTAACAAAAACAATGTTTACTCAACTTAGAAATTCACAACCATGAAGTCAAATCAACTGAAGCAACAGACCCCTTGACCTTTTCCACATGTTGTTACGTTACAGCCTGATTCTAAAATGGATTAAATAGTCCCCCCCCCCCTCATCAATCTACACACAATAACCCATAATGAACAAAGCAAAAACAGGTGTTTATAAATGTATACACATTTATAAAAAATAATAATAATGAAATATCACATTTACATAAATATTGAGAACCTTTACTCAGTACTTTGTTCAAGCACCTTTGGCAGCAATTACAGCCTTGAGTCTTCTTAGGTATGACGCTACAAGCTTGGCACACCTGTATTTGGGGAGTTTCTCCCATTATTCTCTGCAGATGCTCTCAAGCTCTGTCAAGTCTGATGCAGAGCGTCTCTGCACAACTATTGTCAGGTCTCTCCAGAGATGTTTGATCGGGTTCAAGTCCGGGCTCTGGCTGGGCCACTCAAGGACATTCAGACACTTGTTCCGAAACCACTCCTGGGTTGTCTTGGCTGTGCACTTAGGGTTTTTGTCCTTTCGGAAGGTGAATTGTTGCCCTGGTCTGAGGTCCTGAGCGCATATGCAGCAGCTTTCCATCAATGATCTCTCTGTACTTTGCTCCATTCATTTTTCCCTTGATCCTGACTAGTCTACCAGTCAGTGCCGCTGAAAAAACATCCCCACAGCATGATGCTGCCACTACCATGCTTCACCAAAGGGATGGTGCCAGGATTCCTCTAGATGTGATGCTTGGCACAAATACATCAATCTTGGACTCATCAGACCAGAGTATGTTGTTTCTCATGGTCTGAGAGTCCTTTAGGTGCCTTTTGGCAAACGTCAATCGTGTGGTCATGTGTCTTTTACTGAGGAGTGGTTTCCGTCTGGCCACTGTACCACAAAGGCCTGATTGGTGTAGTGCTGCAGAGATGGTTGTCCTTCTGGAAGGTTCTCACATCTCCACAGAGGAACTCTGGAGCTCTGTCAGAGTGACCATCGGGTTCTTGGTCACCTCCCTGACCAAGGCCCTTCTCCCCCGATTGCTCAGTTTGGCTGGGCGGCCAGCTCTAGGAATAGTCTTGGTGGTTCCAAACTTCTTCCATTTAAGAATGATGGAAGCCACTGTGTTCTTGGTGATCTTCAATGCTGTAGAAATGTTTTGGTACCCTTCTCCGGATCTGTGCCTCAATACAACGAAACTCAACAGTCAATTCCTTCAACCTCATGGCTTGGTTTCTGCTCTGATTTGCACTGTCAACTGTGGGACCTTATATAGACAGGTGTGTTCCTTTCCAAGTTATGTCTAATCAATTGAATTAAAGTTGTAGAAACATCGCAAGGATGATCAATGGTAACAGGATGCACCAGAGCTCAATTTCGAGTCTCCTGGCAAAGGGTCTGAACATGTAAATAGGTTTTATCTGTTTTTATTTTGTATAAATGTGCAAAAATGTCTAAAAACATTTTTTCACTTTGTCATTATGGGATACTGTGTGTAGATTGCTGGGATTTTTTTTATTTGATTTAATCCATTTTAGAATAAGGCTGTAAAGTAACAAAATGTGAAAAAAGAGGAGGGGTCTGAATACTTTCCGAATGCTCTGTAACAGTAGTGCTGACTGAAAGTGTCAAGTTCAGATGACTTCAACATATTTTGGGGGGGGGGGCCGAGCTCATTACAATAATATCCAGCATGCTTTACAACCGTTCATTTTTATATTTACATTTTTTTTTACATTTAGCAGACACTTTTATCCAGAGCGACTTCAGTTGAAGGTAGATTCCAAAGAATAACAAGGTAAACGTTTCTGTCATTGTTGCTGAGAATGCCATTGCAGTTGAAGTGATCTGTTGATTTGTTGACATTACTCAGTACACTGAAAAACTCACACATGGTGAAGTGACAGACGGGAGGGTAATGATCCTTACTGAAATCTCTATTATATCATTTCAAAGACTTAGTCATTTTCAAAGTAGTTGTTTCAACTGTATAGGAAGTTGACACAACTTTACATTTTAAGGCAGCCTGGTTGCAAATTTAAAACAACTTATACAACAAGTTATTAAATACTAATTTGTGAGTTACACTTACTTTACTAGGTTAAAGTAACATTAGAATAAGTAAACTCCACACAAAATCCAGATTGGACTTGAAATCCAATTTTAAGGCAGCTTGGTAACAAACTTTTGTAAGCTATACAGTGTACAGATGTGTATCGTCCACGTATCAGAGAAAATTTACTCTGTAAATTATATATCATCACTGAAAGGTATTATATGAAATTTGCACAGTAGCGGGCCAAGAACAGAGCCTTGAGGGATTCCACTGCACAAACTTCACTCAACCCCCTAATTTGGGTAATGACTATAAACATAATTTATAATTTCAAGTAAAACATTTTGCAATGTTTGTTTTGCAAGATTCATTTTGCAAATCAGGTTACCGCTGAACTGTTTTGCAACACTTTTTGATAATCATTTAGCCTAACCCTCAACAATAAGCAACCAGGTGTCTTGTTAGATAATTATTTATGCTGTAAAAGCATTCATGCAACTGTATGAATTGCCGGTTCAGTGGCTTGAATGCAAGCATTGTAAAAACATATCTCATCAACATAAAACAAGATGGTTTAGTGTGTGTTGCATTGTGGGTATTGTAGTACATTGTAGACTTTTGGCACTGGTGTAGTCCATGGTCCAGCTGACCAGTGCCATTGAGATGCCCAGCAGCACCAGAAAGATCCAGTCCTCTCCCAGCTTGGTGACCAGGAACCTCTGTACCCGTGCTACACAGTCTGAGAAAACACCATGACAGACGATAATTCACAATAAAGCTTCAACTACATGTATACTTTGTAACTATACAGGGTTAAAAGGTCATCAATTCTAAAATCAGATTTGATTTTAATACAACAATAACCAGTTTTGATCAATGTTCATGTTCAACTATTGATCACAAGCTAACAATTTTGAAAGTGCAACATTAACTCTGAGTATTGTGGGGCAATAAAGACACTTTTAACTTGAACACTGTTAGAGTCAATTTAATATCTGCGACTTTAATGAGCACTGACTTCTCACCTCTGCACTTTGAGTAGGAGCGACGTTTCTTTATAGACAAAGGGTTGCCTTGCTCTGTAGCCATTTGTGCATGTCCCACCTCGTCTGAGTGATGCCGACCCCTGTGCCTGCTGTGGTGCCCGTGTCCATGTGTGTGACCATGGTGGTGGCCATGGTGGTGCCCGTGGTGATGGTGGCCACGGTGATGCTGTGGATGGTGGCCATGGTGATGGTGATGGTGGTGGTGTTTCTTCCATTGTCTCTCTGTTAGAAGTCGGGTGGCCTCTCTCCGGCCAGACCCACCCGGGTGTTCACGGTATTCCCCATACAGCTGAAAGTGAGAGGAGGAAGAGAGACTACAGAACATGACCCATATGTTCATGAACAAAGGACGACAGTGAAGACCCGCCGAAAATGTAGTTCAGGTAAGGTTAGGATGACAACATTCTATTTTGGGAAAATAAAAAACAACAGTTTAAGATATTTTAATTTGCTCTGAATGTGTATATTTTAAAGAAAATATATATCATGCAGTATATATACTATTATTATTACATACAGTATATTTGCATGTAACAGTTCATATTTCCTACATTGTAGATGTAAGGTTCTGCATTTATTTTCTTAGTCAACCTTGTGTTCTGTTTCTTTGTGTTCTTGAACGTAGCCCTGTCTGTCATTTTTGTTCATTGATTTCACCTGTGTTAGTTACGCACCTGGTCTCATCAGCTCCTTATTTAGTTCAGTTCATTCTGTTTGTGCCTTTGTGAGGTGTTGTTCGTTTGACTCTACTTAGCCTTTTCCTAGCTCGTTTGTGAGAACCAGTTATAGACTTCAGTCAGAGTTTGGATTTACCTGCCTGTTTGACTACCTGTGTATGACCATTGCCAGCCTGTGACCACGATTCCTGCCTTCTGTGAGTGTGAAATAAACACCTGCCGCGCTCTGTGTGTGACTCTAGACCTTTTTCTCCCTGAGTATTCATAACAGTAGACAAGGTAGGGGTGGTATACAGAAACCCTATTTGGTAAAAGACCAAGTCCATATTATGGCAGGAACAGCTCAAATAAGCAAAGAGAAACGTCAGTCCATCATTACTTTAAGATGTGAAGGTCAGTCAATCTGGAGAAGTGTCAAAAACTTTTAGTTTTTTCAAGTGCAGTTGCAAAAACCATCAAGGGCCATGATGAAATTGGCTCTCATGAGGACCGTCACGGGAAAGGAAGACCCAGAGTTACCTCTGCTGCAGAGAATAAGTTCATTAGAGTTACCAGCCTCAGAAATTGCAGCCCAAATAAATGCTTCACAGAGAACAAGTAACAGAGACATCTCAACATCAACTATTCAGAGGAGACTGCGTGAATCAGGCCTTCATGGTCAAATTGCTGCAGAGACACCACTTCTAAAGGACACCTATAAGAAGAGACTTGCTTGGGCCAAGAACCACGAGCAATGGACATTAGACTGGTGAAAATTTGTCCTTTGGTCTGATGAGTCCAAATTTGAGATTTTTGGTTCCAACCGCCGTGTCTTTGTGAGACACAGAGTAGGTGAACAAGTGATCTCTGCATGTGTGGTTCGCACCATGAAGCATGGAGGAGGAGGTGTGATGGTGTGGGGGGTACATTGCTGGTGACACTGTCAGTGATCTATTTAGAATTCAAGGCACACTTAACCAGCATGGCTACCACAGCATTCTGCAGCGATACGTCCTCCCATCTGGTTTGTGCTTAGTGGGAGTATCATTTGTTCTCCATCAGGACAATGACCCAACATACCTCCAGGCTGTGTAAGGGCTATTTGACCAAGAAGGAGGGTGATGAAGTACTGCATCAGATGACTTGGCCTCCGCAATCACCCGACCTCAACCCAATTGGGAGGGTTTTGGATGAGTTGGACCGCAGAGTGAAGGAAAATCAGCCAACAAATGCTCAGAATATGTGGGCACTCCAAGAACCGTTGAGAAAATAATTATTTTGGTTGAGAGAATGTCAAGCATGTGCAAACCTGCATCAAGTCAAACGGTGGCTACTTTGAAGAATCTAAAATCGAAAATATATTTAGATTTGTTTTTTAAACTTTTTTGCTTTCTACATGATTCCATATGTTAATTCATAGTTCTGATGTCTTCACTATTATTCTACAATGTGGAACATAGTAAAAATAAAGAAAAAACATTGAATTAGTAGATGTGTCCAAACTTTTGACTTGGTACTGTATGTTATGAAAATATATAAATATAATGTGAATGGTCATGTATCAAAGAAGAACTTCAAATAAATAAACATATATTGATTGTTTCAGAATGTGGGAGAGTTCAAGTGTCATAATGTACAGTAAGTTCCAAAAGTATTGGGACAGTCACACATTTTTTGTTGTTTTGGCTCTGTAGCCACAAATTTCATACCCCCCCCCCAAGACATTATAACCTCAACACCATTACAATAGCAGGGGAGGTTAGCATTATTTTTTTTGGGGGGGGGGTATGATATTTATGCCTCTGTGATGTTTTCACTCATCATTCTTCACGATTCATTCAAGATTATCCGTAATCATGGTAACATCCATGTCTACTGTATTACTGATTGTATGTTTGTTTATTCAACAACTCTGTGTTGTTGTTTGTGTTTCGAACTGCTTTGCTTTATCTTGGCCTGGTCGCAGTTGCAAATGAGAACTTGTTCTCAACTAGCCTACCTGGTTAAATAAAGGTGAAATGAAAAAATAAATAAAAAATACACAATAAAGAAGTGTTAAGAAACATATTCTATTCTTATTTACAGTACAATTGACTCCAAAATGATACAATAAATGATTTACCATTCATTTCTATTGGGCACAAAGTAATGGTAGCATCCACGTTAATCCAAAGTGCTGGAGTACAGAGCCAAAACAAATCAAACATTGTCACTGTCCCAATACTTTTGGAGCTCACCGCATCCTGGCGGACGGGTCATACAGAAAGACAAAACTCCTCGACATGTTGACTTTAAATCTCGTAGAGAGGAAGCGTGGGTCTACATTTGGATGAATTCCCTCTGGACCACATCCAGACATCTGGCAAAGAGATAACTCCACCTCGCAACTCTCTCACACACAGAAACATGGACATACTTTCATAAACACATACATGACACACTAAAATAATGTCCTATTGTCTAATACATCTAATACTACATTACTTTTAATGTATTAGTATTCATGCTTTTATCATAGTGTAATTACAGTGCATGGAATGTATCTTTTTGAGGGATAGCTATTACATTCGTTTCTGACGGGGGGTGGGGGGAGCAGGTGGCTGGTCAGCTACTACACCAACCAAAGATCAAGCCAAGATTCAAGGTATTTGATCCTGTATCAGACAAGACCAGCAGTGGGTTGTGGGTAAGTATTTCACCCACTTTGTAATCACGACAGACACCTTTCACAATCAAACTGGAGAGGTGGGAAATATAACATTCCAATTCTAAACGGAAGACGACATATTCTAATTCACTTGCATAAACAGTCAATCAAGTCTACTAATTACTATGATAAAAAAACTATCAAACAGCAGAACATCTTGTAAGGAACATGTCAACGCCAATATTTTCCAAACTAACAGTTCAATGGTCTTCAAACCTACACTGTTATTGTTTCATTTGCATGATATTGTTTTAGTGGCTCAATTTATTTATTTATACTTTTATTTCACCTTTATTTTACCAGGTAGGCCAGTTGAGAGCAAGTTCTCATTTACAACTGCGACTCATTTACAACTGCGACCTGGCCAAGATAAAGCAAAGCAGTTTGACACAAACAACAACACATGGAATAAACAAACGTACAGTTAATAACACAATAGAAAAACATCTATATACTGTGTGTGCAAATGAGGTAAGATCAGGGAGGTAAGGCAATAAATAGGCGTTAGTGGCGAAGTGATTACAATTTAGCAATTAAACACTGGAGTGATAGATGTGCAGAAGATGAATGTGCAAGTAGAGATACTGAGGTGCAAAGGAGCAAAAATAAATAAATAATAATAACAATATGGGGATGAGGTAGTTGGATGGGCTATTTACAGATGGGTTATGTACAGGTGCAAGGATCTGTGAGCTGCTCTGACAGCTGATGCTTAAAGTTAGCGAGGGAGATATGAGTCTCCAGCTTCAGTGATTTTTGCAATTCGTTCCAGTCATTGGCAACAGAGAACTGGAAGGAAAGGCGGCCAAAGGAGGAATAGGCTTTGGGGGTGACCAGTAGAATATACCTGCTGGAGCGCGTGCCACGGGTGGGTGCTGCTATGATGACCAGTGAGCTGAGATAAGGCGGGGCTTTACCTAGCAAAGAATTATAGATGATCTGGAGCCAGTGGGTTTGGTGAAGAATATGAGGCGAGGGCCAGTCAACGAGAGCATATAGGTCGCAGTGGTGGGTAGTATATGGGGCTTTGGTGACAAAACGGATGGCAATGTGATAGACTGCATCCAATTTGCTGAGTAGAGTGTTGGAGGCTATTATGTAAATAACATCGCCAAAGTCAAGGATTGGTAGGATAGTCAATTTTACGAGGGTATGTTTGGCAGCATGAGTGAAGGAAGCTTTGTTGCGAAATAAGAAGCCGATTCTAGATTTAATTTTGGATTGGAGATGCCTAATGTGAGTCTGGACGGAGATGTTACAGTCTAACCAGACACCTAGGTATTTGTAATTATCCACATATTCTAAGTCAGAACCGTCCAGAGTATTGATGCTGGACGGGCGGGCAGGTGCGGGCAGCGATCGGTTGAAGAGCGTGCATTTAGTTTTACTTGTATGTAAGAGCAGTTGGAGGCCATGGAAGGAGGGTTGTATGGCATTGAAGCTCGTCTGGAGGTTAGTTAACACAGTGTCCAAAGTAGGGCCGGAAGTATACAGAATGGTGTCATCTACGTAGAGGTGGATGAGAGAATCACCAGTAGCAAGAGCGACATCATTGATGTATACAGAGAAAAGAGACGGCCCGAGAATTGAACCCTGTGGCACCCCCATAGAGACTGCCAAAGGAAAACAGGCTCTCCGATTTGACACACTGAACTCTGTCTGAGAAGTAGTTGGTGAACCAGGCGAGGCAGTCATTTGAGAAACCAAGGCTGTTGAGTCTGTCGATAAGAATGTGGTGATTGAAAGGCGAAAGCCTTGGCCAGGTCGATGAATACGGCTGGACAGTATTGTCTTTTATCGATAGCGGTTATGATATCGTTTAGGACCTTGAGCGTGGCTGAGGTGCACCCATGACCAGCTCTGAAACCAGATTGCATAGCGGAGAAGGTACGGTGGGATTCGAAATGGTCAGTGATCTGTTTGTTAACTAGGCTTTCGAAGGCCTTAGAACGGCAGGGTAGGATAGATATATGTCTGTAACAGTTTGGGTCTAGAGCGTCTCCTCCTTTGAAGAGGGGGATGACCATGTTAGTTTTCCAATCTTTGGGGATCTCAGACGATATGAAATAGAGGTTGAACAGGCTAGTAATGGGGGTTGCAATAATTGCAATACATAACCCTCATCCTCAATTTAAACAGATGAACCTTTATCTATGTACATACCGATGGAATTACATAATGACGTATCAGACCTGAATAATGTCATAATCAGTGGTGTAAAGTACCTAAGTAAAAATACTTTAAAGTACTACTTAAGTAGTTTCTTGGGGTATATGTACTTTACTTTACTATTTATATTTTTGACAACTTTTACTTCACTACATTCCTAAAGAAACATTAATACTTTTTACTCCACGACCAAAAGCATTATTTACATTCTGAATGCTTACCAGAACAGGAAAATTGTGAAATTCACACACTTATTGTAACAATGTGCACTGAGAGTCGGGAAGCAACTTCAGGGAGTGAGTGTTTTAATAAATAAACACAACATAATACAAAATAAGAGACATGAACAACGAACAGACATGACACAGGAACAGAAGCAATAACGCCTGGGGAAGGAACCAAAGGGACTGACATATATAGGGAAGGTCATCCGGGAGGTGAAGGAGTCCAGGTGAGTCTGATGACGCGCAGGTGCGCCATAACGAGCAGCCTGGTGACCTAGAGGTCGGAGAGGGAGCACACTATCAAGAGAACACGTGGTCATCCCTACTGCCTCTGGTCTGGCGGACTCACTGAACACAGATGGATCTTTTGTAAATAACGTCTGAGTGTTGGAGTGTGCCCTGCCTATCCACGCATTTTAAAAAGAACACGGAGCCATCTGCTTTGCTTAATATAAGGAATTTGAAATGATTTATTATTTTACTTCTACTTTTGTTACTTAAGTATATTTTAGCAATTACATTTACTTTTGATACATAAGTATATTTAAAACCAAATACTTTTAGACTTTTACGCAAGTAGTATTTTACTGGGTGACTTTCACTTTTACTTGAGTAACTTTCTATTAAGGTATCTATACTTTTACTCAAGTATGACAATTGGTTACTTTTTCCACCACTGGTCATAATACAGTTCAGTTAATGTGAGGTTCCATGTAAAACACAAATAATCGAATGATTCATGTTTGCTTATTACCGAGACACTATGTGCAGCCTCCATTGTTGTAGTCTACATTTATGTCCTTTAAAGAAATTGTTATACACAACATTGCCAAAAGTAGGTGGACACCTGCTCATCAAACATCTCATTCCAAAATCATGGTCATTAATATGGAGTTGGTCCCCCCTTTGCTCCACTCTTCTGGGAAGGCTTTCCACTAGACATTGGAACATTGCTGCAGGGACTTGCTTCCATTCAGCCACAAGAGCATTATTGAGGTCTGGAACTGATGTTGGGTGATTAGGCCTGGCTCGCACTCGGCGTTCCAATTAATCCCAAAGGTGTTCGATAGGGTTGAGGTCAGGGCTCTGTGCAGGCCAGTCTAGTTCATCCACACCGATCTTGACAAATCATTTCTGTATGGACCTCACTTTGTGCACGGGGGCATTGTCATACTGAAACAGTAAAGGGCCTTCTCCAAACTGTTGCCACAAAGTTGAAAGCACAGAATCGTCTAGAATGTCATTGTAAGCTGTAGCGTTAATATTTCCTTTCACTGGAACTAAGGGGCCTAGCCCGAACCATGAAAAACAGCCCCAGACCATTATTGCTCATCCACCAAACTTTACAGTTGGCAGTATGCATTCGGGCAGGTAGCGTTCTCCTGGCATCCACCAATCCCAGATTAGTTTGTCAGATTGTCAGATGGTGAAGCCTGATTCATCACTCCAGAGAATGTGTTTCCACTGCCCCAATGGCGGCGAGCTTTACACCACTCCAGCCGACCCTTGGCATTGCGTATGGTGATCTTAAGCTTGTGCGAAGATCCCGATGAACAGTTCTTGTGCTGACGTTGCTTCCAGAGGCAGTTAGGAAATCGGTAGTGAGTGTTGCAACGGAGAAAAGAGGATTTTTACGCGCTACAGCACTTGTTCGTCCCGTTCTGTCAGCTTGTGCGGCTTCCGCTTCGCTGCTGAGCCGTTGTTGCTCCTAGACCTTTCCACTTCACAACAACAGCACGTACAGTTGAACTGACTTGTTGGAAAGGTGGCATCCTATGACGGTGCCACGCTGAAAGTCACTTAACTTCGTCAGTACGGGCCATTCTACTGACAATGTTTGTCTATGGAGATTGCATGGCTGTGTGAAACAAAATATTTTGTGGGAAACCAACAATCTGTTGTGTGGAGTCTGAAAAGCATCTAATGTATACTATGAGCGCTCAGATACGAACAGCATCTGCATAGTGCAGTTGATCGCTGGTCAACATTGCAACAAGTAGTCACAAGTGGGGCCTAGCGTTGACGCTTTGGGCTGGCCTTTCAATAGCCTTTCAACACCTCTTAATTTAGTGTACACGTACAGGTCTGTCTCTGTGGGTCCTAGAAAGAGTGCTGTACGTCAGTCATGGTCATACACACAGAAATGTATAGCACATAAATCCCCAACGTAACATGAGACGAAACTGAGCTGCACACTCGACATGACTTCCATTGGACCAGACCTATCACCTGTCAGGCTTACCATGGGATGCCGTAGCAAAGCATCAGACTGTATTATACCTGTATCGGGTAACTGTCCAACAAACCTCTTACTATAACGATATGTTGGGGAAGTTGTATCATTTCAAAAATAGGCACTAAGGGGTTATAATTAGGAATTAAACCAGACAGAATATATGGGGATGTCTTTAAAAGAAGATATACTATTGTATACATTGGTATTAATACTATAGTATTCACTGTAGTGTTTTTGCTGACTCTACTGTAGTATTCACTGTAGTATACTGTATTATTTATAGTTAACTATAGTATAAATGCTGTAGTGAAAGAAAACTGTAGTATATACTATAGTAATTAATGTAGTGTTTTTGCGGATTGTAGTACACTGTAGTATTTACTGTAGTGTTTTTGTGGACATCACTGTAGTATTTACTATGTTTTATTGTCTTTGACATAGAAGTGGAGACTTTCTCCTTGAGGAAACCTACTGGAGAAATACAACAAGAGTCCATTTTCCATAACCTGTAGGTAGGTAGGACTGGGGACTGAACTGATAGTTCAGAGCTTCTACTCTTTTCTATAACCTGTAGGGAACACAATAGTATGGTCTATACTTGGCATGTAGGTTTCTCATTTATGGGTGGCACAAACTGCGATATGGGGGAGGGGAATGGACAGAGTATTTACAATTTAAATACTGTAGTATTTACTATAGTTAAACAAGTGTGGTATTTTTGCAGAAATAGTATTTACAGTGTTGTTGCGGATAATAATGTAGTATTTACTATAGTATTCTACAGTTTTCTACAACATCCATAGTAAGCATTACCCGACCAAAGGATATTACAGTGTGTAATGTAGTATTATACAGTATACTACAAAGTGCTACAGTAAGCACTACACAATCGAGGGATACTACAGTGTGTACTATAGCATTCTACAGTTTACTACATAATTCTATAAGTAAGTACTGTAAACGGTAAACAGTAGTATTTTTCATGTGGGAACTTTCCCAGCTGCCGTCTGCGGAATCTGTGGACAGGATTTAGTAACAATGAATCTTTTATAACAGTGTGTTGTTGGATTTGAATGACTGTATTCAACACAGGTATCAGTAGCAGACGTACGGCTATTATGTGTACACAAAATCCATTTGGCTGTAGTCATGGATTTACTGGGAAATACTAGACTCCAGAAAAGGAGTCAGAAATACTTTCAGTCCCCTGAAGTGCAGCAGTAAAGCCTTGGTTATGCCACTTGTTATACTATACCAAGGAAGAAGAAACCGCTCTCAGCCGACTCACCCCTGGAAAATAGTGCAAGGTGGGGTTAGCCGTAACCCCACCTGCAATTGAGTGACGATCCTCTACACACCAAAAGATACTCAAAAGATAATCATGTTTTTAATAATGACAAAATATCATGTCTAATCATGTTTTATAGAAACATTTGGTTTCATTCTAAATGATTCCATACTGTAAGTTTGATTTAACTTGTTTGGGGAACTTAAAGAAATTCTCCCTCTACAGATTCCCTTATTAGCAAGAGGTCTACCTCAAGACTTAATCCTCACTTCATTTTTATTTGCCCTATTTTTTTATCAGGGTCCTTGTGTTTCCTAGTGGTTTCTGTACAAACTCTTTCACCTTCAGAATACATTGTGGTAACATAACATCTTGGCAAACTCCTGTGACAGGAAGGCAAATCTCTTTGATGCTCACTCCTCCAACAAAGGCCATGGGCGAGTTGGAATCTTAAAGAGTTCACCAATATTTATGTCTAGTAACACACAGATGTTTTCACAAACATTTACTAGGCATTTACTTAACTAGCATCTAACTGGATCTAACTTAGGACAGTCAACTAACTAGTCCATGACTGTAATGCATCACTATCATATGGCTATTGGCTATTCTACACACCATAATATACTACAACTACTAATATACTACACAGTAGGTCACAGTAGGTCACAGTAGGTCATATGCTAAAGGTTTTGTGACCATTGTAATATTAACGTCCCCATCAGTTTGCTTGTCGATACATTCAGATCAGTCTTGTAAAGTGCCTGTATGAACACCTTATCAATAAGCTGGTCAATTTAAAAGTTTTCAAATGAGAAATGACACCTGTGTGACTGATACACGTGTTTTATCCCATACCATCACGCCGCTGCTCTCTCACAACTCCCATCAGTCTATTTCAGTCATCCTCTGCCTTTCCCTACCTCTGTCAGTACATGTAATCCCCCTCTTTCTCCATGTTTCTCCTCCCCTCTGAGCCCCTCGCTCTCTTCTGCATCTACACCTCATGCTCCTCGAACACGTTCCCTCTCTCCCCCCTTTCTCACCGGGTGTAACTCTACTCTGGGAGTTATATTTAGCACCGGTGTGACCCAACGTTCACCGCTACACACTTCTCCACACCTCTCACTCTCGCTATCTCTCGCCCTCTGGGTGTATCTCCCAATCTCTCACTATCTGTCTGCTTGTCTGTCGTCCCGCTGACCCTCAAGGATTTCTGTAAGGGAGAGGTAGGTGTGAATGGACCACGGCATTTGGGCATGTTCGTAAAGCGGAAAGCAAGCACGTTCATCATAAAGTATACAGGGAGACGTCAAATCACTCCGTGTGGATTTGATCAACACTGCAAAAGAGATTTCATCTCAATGATAATCAATCATAACGGCTCTTTTTTGTAGTTTTCACAATGAAGGCACATACCTGGACACACCCGTGAGATAGTTAGGGTGGATTCAAATCAGAGCAAACAACATGAGAATAGATTATGATTCATGAGCTCTGCCTTATGACAGTTACAGATTCTATCCGTGGGTTTTTTTTTTAGTAACAGCTTGACAATGTAATGTGAAGAATTACATTTATTACACCAGCAAGCTGTTACTGGTAACTCGGATGGATAAAATACATAACGGTCATATTATGAATGTCACGGATCCCTCCGGAACTTTTACACACACCTGTCCCCTGTTCCCACTGATTAGTAAGTGTGCCCTTTGGTTTCCATTGGGCTGTCCATTAGTGTTCCAAAGTCCGTGGGTGCGTGTGAGCACCTGTGGTGTGTTTTGGGTTTTTGTGCCCTTGTGGATTGCGCAGATGATTTTGGGTCTCGTCCCGTGTGTTAATCATTGTGCGCTTGTGTTATTATTAGAGGTACTCCTCGCTCTTTTGTTCGGGTCTCAACCCTGTGTGTTGTAGATGTGTTTGTTTGGTCTTCGTCCCCGTGCCTTTACACGGCACACCATCATTTGGGTACAATTTTTTTAAACGATTACGCATTCCTGCACCTGTCTCCCGATCCTTCATACCAACGTGACAGAATGATTGACCATAGAGGGAGACAGCGGGAATGGCCCGTCTGGTGACGCTGCGACTTGACCGTCCGGCGACCTCCGCAACTTCATCAGCCACAACTGGCCCGTCCGACCCGCCACAACCGGTCCTACCGTCACAGATCCCTCTGGAACTTTCATTGTGCACACCTGGCTCCTATTCCCACTGATTGTATTTGTATATATGTGCCCTTTGTTCACCATGGTGCTGTCCATTATTGTTACCATTTCCGTTGGTGCGTGTGAGTACCTGTGGTGTGTTTTGGGCTTTTGTGCCCTTGTGGATTGCGCAGATGATTACGGTTTTCGTCCCATGTGTTAATTATTGTGCGCTTGTGTTATTTATTCGAGGTACTCCTCTTTTGTTTTGGTCTCAACCCTGTGTTTTGTATATGTGTTTGTTTGGTCTTTGTCCCCGTGCCTTTTTGTACAATAAAAAATCATATTATGCATTCCTGCGTCTGTCTCCCAATAAATTATACCAACGTGACAATGAATCATCACTGTTAGCGGTTGCAGGGCCTACGCCTGCACGTCGGGCCTGACAACACCCTTTACTGTATTCACATTATAACATGTCCTCAAGTGGCACCAGCAGGGACACCAAAATATAAGAAGTTATTGCAGTAATAATAGTAGTAGTAGTAACAAATAGGAATCTATCTACTGTCTGTCTGTCTGTCTGTCTGTCTGTCTGTCTGTCTGTCTGTCTGTCTGTCTGTCTGTCTGTCTGTCTGTCTGTCTGTCTGTCTGTCTGTCTGTCTGTCTGTCTGTCTGTCTGTCTGTCTGTCTGTCTGTCTGTCTGTCTGTCTGTCTGTCTGTCTGTCTGTCTGTCTGTCTGTCTGTCTGTCTGTCTGTCTGTCTGTCTGTCTGTCTGTCTGTCTGTCTGTCTGTCTGTCTGTCTGCAGGTCTATTCATCTGCTGTTCGGATCGAACTATAGACGCGTGACATCTATAGCAATGGGCCACATGGCGGGAATGTAAAGTCAAAGTCTTCCAGAGTATTAACCACATACATTCTCTGCATGTCTGTCAACAACTCTCCACATAACTCTCTATTGTGCCTGGCAATGGCATCTTGTTGAAATGAAATGGGAGGCCCCCAGGTGATATCTTTTCTTGATCCTCCCCAGCACAACGACAAGGAGAACAGAAACAAACTCCCGCTCCAAAAAAGTGACACTTCTCAATATAGCCCGGCTCCCCGGGTGACAGTGTAAACATACGGTTATCACAGTCCACATGGCCTGCACAAACACACACACATGTGCACACACACACGCGCACACGCACGCACGCACGCATGCACGCACTCGCACACACACGCACACACACACACACACACACACACACACACACACACACACACACACACACACACACACACACACACACACACACACACACACACACACACACACACACACACACACACACACACACACACACACACACACACACACACACACACACACACACACACACAGGACATACAGTACATGCACACACACACGCAGATACGCAGGTGTAGACACACACACACACCCATCACCATGTGGACACACAGTCTAACAGCCTATGGCCTTAGCCAAAGCCCCACGGTATACTGTTTCCCTGTTAAATACAATACGCCACACCAATTGACATCCTGCGTGTTTCTTAAGAATCCAAAAGACATTCTGAACGTCCAATGGTTTATGTCCCTCTGGATGTTTTGGAACAATCTGTTCCCCGGGGTCTTAGACTACGTGACGCGCGGAGATTACAAGCATATTCCACGTGCACAATTGGGTTTACCCCTTCCCACACCACACCACACTGCTTTAAACCTAGATTTATCACCATGGAGGAAATCACACTTTTCATGCAAACACATTTCTCCCAGGTCTATCTGAGAGCATGGAGAGGCACTTACCACCATACAAAACCAAGGAGGTAGTTGAACAAACAAACATCTATCTCCTCTTAAAAATGCATTATGTTTGTGGGTAAGCAACGGAAGGACCGAAAGGTGGAGAGGCTAATGAACAGGTGGCGAGAAAGGCAGAGAGAGAAAGAGCAAGACGGTGAGAGAGAGTTGAGACGGAGACTGAAGGTGTGTGGTCCTCAGACACACAAGACACCTGTTGCCATGAGCCTGTTGCCACAGTAACAGGCCTGCTAAGAGGTCTCTGTGACCACCGTGACAATACTGTGTCCCTCCCCATGCTCCCTATGCAAGAGCAGGGACGACCCGATATGTCATGCAAGAGATTGCGCAAGATTCATTTCCGAGTTAGAGATGAAGCGGCAGAGATAGGTAGCGTTACACAGTGGTACGCTGAGAGCGAATGGAATGAGATCAGAGGAGAAGTTACTGACAGAGTTACGGAGGGATAGGAAGTGAGAGGAGAGAGACAGAGAGAGAGAGGAAGAGAGCGTGGGAGAAAGAGAACTGACCAGGGTCTGTTGGTATCTCAGAGCCTTCCTTTCCGACGCATCTGCGGCCATTGACACACTGTCACTGACCCAAAAATAAACCAGCTGTCGGTCTCAGCATTTCCAGCTCTGCGTTCGCGCCGGAGAGTACGCGCAGACACACATGCACACTGGAAACACACACAGAGAGATAGATACTCTCCCACACACACACACACACACACATTCTGACACAGTGTAAACGAGCCCTTGCAGTAGATCCCCCCCCCTTCTTCCCTCCACCACTCGGATTGCCCACCCCTGTCCTGGTGAGCAGTGCGTGTCAATGAGCAGACGCCCCATGCCTCACTAACCCATCTCTCCCTCTATCTCTCCCTCTATCAGATAGGCAGCACAGACTGTAGCAGTGTCTAATGGCGTACCCATCCTGTTGCCTGGGGAGACCCCCTAAGACTTTGAGAACCTGTTAATTTGAATAGAGGTACAGCAGGGAAGGTGGGGAGACAGAAGGGGAGGGGGTGGAGACAGGGAATGAGAGAGCGAGAGAGATAGTTCATTGGGCATGACCTGCTGTGAGGGATGTTCCTCGTTGGAGTTGGCACTGCACTTTGCTGAGGGTATGGCTATGGCACAGGATGTTCTTTTGGCTTGTTGGGTTTGGAGATGTCAGGATATAGCAAGGTTCAGGGTCTAGCAACTGCGACTGTCTGATACAGCAACTATGAGAGTCGAGAAAACAGATGTTGATATGCAATGCCCGTCAAAAAGAAAAAACATTTGGAACTCAGAAAAATATCCAAGGAGTTCAAGATACTACAGAACTTCATTAAAGATAAATTAATTAAAATGCACAGAAAGGAGACAATTACGTAATATGGTAGATGTACGGAAAGTATAGAGGTTTTCAGATCACAAGATGTTTTCAGAGCCCTTTAAAGCAGACTCTTTAGCGCTGATGTTTTGGGTGTTTAAAGTAAGTGTTAACTGAATATCTCCCTATGATGTCATACTCCTGAGGAGAATGAGCTCACCAATCAGTGGTCTACAGGAGGATGAGTTGGCCAAACAGTGGTCTACAGGAGGATGAGTTGACCAATCAGTGGTCTACAGGAGGATGAGTTGGCCAAACAGTGGTCTACTTGCGTGAATATTTTTAATTACCATCTTACGCCCACACAATTCTGTTGTTGGGGTATGCCCACACAATTCTGTTGTTGGGGTACGCCCACACAATTCTGTTGTTGGTGTAAGCCCACACAATTCTGTTGTTGGGGTACGCCCACACAATTCTGTTGTTGGGGTACGCCCACACAATTCTGTTGTTGGGGTACGCCCACACAATTCTGTTGTTGGGGTACGCCCACACAATTCTGTTGTTGGGGTACGCCCACACAATTCTGTTGTTGGGGTACGCCCACACAATTCTGTTGTTGGGGTACGCCCACACAATTCTGTTGTTGGGGTACGCCCACACAATTCTGTTGTTGGGGTACGCCCACACAATTCTGTTGTTGGGGTACGCCCACACAATTCTGTTGTTGGGGTACGCCCACACAATTCTGTTGTTGGGGTACGCCCACACAATCTGTTGTTGGGGTACGCCCACACAATTCTGTTGTTGGGGTACGCCCACAATTCTGTTGTTGGGGTACGCCCACACAATTCTGTTGTTGGGGTACGCCCACACAATTCTGTTGTTGGGGTACGCCCACACAATTCTGTTGTTGGGGTACGCCCACACAATTCTGTTGTTGGGGTACGCCCACACAATTCTGTTGTTGGGGTACGCCCACACAATTACAATACAGAAAAGCTGTTTTTTAACATACTTAATAACCAGTTTTTGGAAGGAAAACTATTTCACTCATATTGTAAGTCATATTTCGTAGAAATCTGGAAACACTGGACGGTTACTTTAACAGTTAACAGATGGACAAAAAGAAGTTCCCATGAATGTTTGTCTGATGGTGTTGGAAAACTGTTGAGTATTCATTTTTAAAAACAAAGGAAACCCCAACATGACATTGCAATGCCACACAACCTGTCTACCCGTGGAGGCTGCTGAGGGGAGGACGGCTCATTATAATGGCTGGAATGGAGTCAATGGAATGGTAGCAACCACATGGAAACCATATTTGATACCATTCCATTGACTCCATTCCAGCCATTATAATGAGCCGTCCTCCCCTCAGCAGCCTCCACTGCTGTATACAGTACCAAACAACTGCAAGGCGGGGAATAATTCCATTGCCCCTCATTCATGAGCCAGAGTAACAGTGCACCAGAAGACTGATACTACCTACGTTACAGTACTTCCCCAATGCCCTCGGTGCCTGTGATTGTTGATAGGAGTGGAACGACCAGTTTCACTTTGGGAAAAGTAATGGAGATGGGAGGTGTTGCCATTCAAGAATAGCCACGCGGAGGCACTGTGAATCGACCACACCTTTGACCTTTGATGGAGACAGGTGATAAGGAGGAGACCAAATGAGTTTGAGATAGTTAGAGTTTGAGATAGAACTCACCGTGAGCAGGTGATAAGGGTGAGGAGGAAAAGGTGCTGGAGAGGGCAGGGCTAACCTGGGAGAGTGACAAAGCAGACACAAGGAAAGAGACGCAACAGAAGAGAGAGATTGACAGATAGAGAAGTTAGGAAAGTGGGAGAGGCCAATTGTCACACGCTGGGGTTATAATACAATGGAGGGTGGTAGACGATCGTTAATATCAAAAGTGTGATTCTAGTACTGCTTCTCGTGAGGAGGGGCACTACAGAAGCGTTGGATGCTGAGGACCTAATGCCATTACACATCATTGAGACTCAGCCGTACACAGGGAGCATGCCACGTAAGTTGACACAATAAAATGAGTGAATAACATGTACAGTTTTGGTTCAAATGAAGGGTAGAATACATTGTTGGTTAAAATACAAGGTGAAATATCCTAAAGGTTCCATGTTTAGTATCATGTGTGTGTCGTGTTGTGTTGTGTGTGAGAAATGCATGTCAAAGAGCAATGCAGCCAGACTGGTTGAGTGACACAAACATACTTGGAAAGAGGTGAGGGAGGGAAAAACGCAGAAATGCTGTCCGAATGTGCTTCCTAACAACACTAAGTGGAGGAGTGTCCTGTGACCGTGACTCATTATTGTCACCTGAGAACAGTGACGGGAAGTAAGTGCCAAAACACACCCAAAGTTTCCCGATCGAGTTTCGCGATCGATTATGAAATAGGATCCTGTGGATGAGAGGGGAACAGGTGACTGTCAACGTGTTGAGTTTGATGAATCCTTCATTTAGACAGGTTGTGATTGATTTTGGTTGTGTTTATGTAGACATGCAGGTAGCCTAGCAAGTTAAGAGCGTTTGGGCCAGTAACCGAAAAGTTGCTGGTTTGAATCCCTGAGCAGACTAGCTGAAAATATCTGCTGATGTGCCTTTGAGCAAGGCACTTAACCTTAATTGCTCCTGTAAGTCGCTCTGGATAAGAGCATCTGCTCAATAAATTAAACGTGTTAAAGTAAGGTAAGATGGACATAGCATGGGTGCCAATATGTTTCTAAGGATGTGATTATAGTATTAAAATCCTCAATATGAATATATAAACAACACAACCTACTGAACTGGTTCTCGGGGTGTATTTGATCCCATTTGCCATTTTGAACATTTACCATGGCCCACTCTCTGCCCTCTCAAGTTGATTCAAATTGTAGTTCCATTTGAAAAACAACCGTCCAGAGAGCTGTGACTCTGGGCCTCTAAATGTTCCATACAACCCGTTGTAGTTTTATCTCTGTGGTGATCAAATGAAAACGGGGGCTGAGTCTGAAATGGCAACCTGTCCACTATGTAGTGGGAACCCTGGTCAAAAGTTGTCCACTATGTAGTGGGAACCCTGGTCAAAAGTTGTCCACTATGTAGTGGGAACCCTGGTCAAAAGCTGTCCACTATGTAGTGGGAACCCTGGTCAAAAGTTGTCCACTATGTAGTGGGAACCCTGGTCAAAAGCTGTCCACTATGTAGTAGGAACCCTGGTCAAAAGCTGTCCACTATGTAGTGGGAACCCTGGTCAAAAGCTGTCCACTATGTAGTGGGAACCCTGGTCAAAAGCTGTCCACTATGTAGTGGGAACCCTGGTCAAAAGTTGTCCACTATGTAGTGGGAACCCTGGTCAAAAGCTGTCCACTATGTAGTGGGAACCCTGGTCAAAAGTTTTCCACTATGTAGTGGGAACCCTGGTCAAAAGCTGTCCACTATGTAGTGGGAACCCTGGTCAAAAGTTGTCCACTATGTAGTGGGAACCCTGGTCAAAAGCTGTCCACTATGTAGTGGGAACCCAAAAGTTGTCCAAAAACCCTGTTGCTGTCCACTATGTAGTGGGAACCCTGGTCAAAAGCTGTCCACTATGTAGTGGGAACCCTGGTCAAAAGCTGTCCACTATGTAGTGGGAACCCTGGTCAAAAGCTGTCCACTATGTAGTGGGAACCCTGGTCAAAAGCTGTCCACTATGTAGTGGGAACCCTGGTCAAAAGCTGTCCACTATGTAGTGGGAACCCTGGTCAAAAGCTGTGTCCACTATGTAGTGGGAACCCTGGTCAAAAGCTGTCCACTATGTAGTGGGAACCCTGGTCA
Source organism: Oncorhynchus gorbuscha (assembly GCF_021184085.1). Lineage (NCBI taxonomy): Eukaryota > Metazoa > Chordata > Actinopteri > Salmoniformes > Salmonidae > Oncorhynchus > Oncorhynchus gorbuscha. The sequence continues at coordinate 39,258,050 of NC_060181.1, forward strand.
AAAGTTGTCCACTATGTAGTGGGAACCCTGGTCAAAAGCTGTCCACTATGTAGTGGGAACCCTGGTCAAAAGTTTTCCACTATGTAGTGGGAACCCTGGTCAAAAGCTGTCCACTATGTAGTGGGAACCCTGGTCAAAAGCTATCCACTATGTAGTGGGAACCCTGGTCAAAAGCTGTCCACTATGTAGTGGGAACCCTGGTCAAAAGCTGTCCACTATGTAGTGGGAACCCTGGTCAAAAGTTGTCCACTATGTAGTGGGAACCCTGGTCAAAAGCTGTCCACTATGTAGTGGGAACCCTGGTCAAAAGCTGTCCACTATGTAGTGGGAACCCTGGTCAAAAGTTGTCCACTATGTAGTGGGAACCCTGGTCAAAAGTTGTCCACTGCGTAAGGAGTAGGGTGCAATTTCAGGCACAGCACAGTCTCTTCCTACTGTCTAGCCCCTAGTGATTACTTCTCACATTGACCTGCCCTGACCCTGCCAACTTAATTTCAATAATGATATCCTGTCCACTTTCACTGAATACTAGTCAGCCAGTAAGCCAGCCCGTCTGTCTTGGCATTTTCCAAACGTCATGCCCAAATCATATCAAAATAACTTCAAATAGCGGTGTCATCCGAGACTTAACAATGAAAGTCAGACTTTGTTTGATAATGAGGCCTCTAAATTGTGAAGTTGAGTGTGACATATTGTACTGTGCCCAGACGGGCCAGGCCTATTGGGCAAACAATGCTGCGGTACCAACGCACTGGCACGCCCAACCTATCTAGGGTTTTAACGTCTTTAGGACACACATCCCAAATACCAAGCGTGGGTCAACGCTCTAACCTTGCCAAGTTGGTGTCATACTGGACGCCCCTTGCTGAGCTATCTATATTGCCTCCTTATGCAGTCATTGTGTGATTGTACTATAGTCATAGTCACGCTACTGCACCTTAAGTTGCCTCACCATTCAGACACTATCAGATCTACCCAGATACCATAGTTACTAGGGTTAATCTAGGGTTAATCTAGGGTTAATCTAGGGTTAATCTAGGGTTTATCTAAGCTCTGCATTCAACAATTGAGATGATATGATAAGAGATACTAGCAGTCAAAAACATACATACACAGCATAACAAAAACATACATACACAGCATAACAAAAACATACATACACAGCATAACAAAAACATACATACACAGCATAACAAAAACATACATACACAGCATAACAAAAACATACATACACAGCATAACAAAAACATACATACACAGCATAACAAAAACATACATACACAGCATAACAAAAACATACATACACAGCATAACAAAAACATACATACACAGCATAACAAAAACATACATACACAGCATAACAAAAACATACATACACAGCATAACAAAAACATACATACACAGCATAACAAAAACATACATACACAGCATAACAAAAACATACATACACAGCATAACAAAAACATACATACACAGCATAACAAAAACATACATACACAGCATAACAAAAACATACATACACAGCATAACAAAAACATACATATGGTGGTGGTCCTGTGTAGCTCAGTTGGTAGAGCATGGCGTTTGTAACGGCAGGGTAGTGGGTTCGATCCCCGGGACCACCCATACGTAGAATGTATGCACGCATGACTGTAAGTCGCTTTGGATAACAAAAACATACATACACAGCATAACAAAAACATACATACACAGCATAACAAAAACATACATACACAGCATAACAAAAACATACATACACAGCATAACAAAAACATACATACACAGCATAACAAAAACATACATACACAGCATAACAAAAACATACATACACAGCATAACAAAAACATACATACACAGCATAACAAAAACATACATACACAGCATAACAAAAACATACATACACAGCATAACAAAAACATACATACACAGCATAACAAAAACATACAGACACAGCATAACAAAAACATACATACACAGCATAACAAAAACATACATACACAGCATAACAAAAACATACATACACAGCATAACAAAAACATACATACACAGCATAACAAAAACATGTTAAAAATACTCGCATTGTCATTGTTATCAATGGGAGGGGGGGGGTGCAAGACATGCAACATGGAGCGAAATGGAAATTGTTTGTCAAGTATACAAACTGTACAGTCTTTTTCCGTTCTCTGAAGCAGCCATTGATTAGCCTAGATGGAGCTAACAGACTCCAGACGTTCTTACATAATGTGTCTTGTGTGACAGTGGTGTTGGACACTCCATTCCATGTGTCATTACAGGCTAAGGCTTTATGAGGCTGCTGACCGATGGTAATCTAATGATGATATCTCTGTGTGTGTGTTCCTCCTCAGGATGTCATCCTACTCTGATGCCGATAATCAGTGTCAACCGGGGAACACCATCTGTGGTGAGCGCTCCTCTCTCCACTCCTCTCTCCACTCCTCTCTCCACTCCTCTCTCCACTCCTCTCTCCACTCCTCTTTACACTCCTCTCTCCACTCCTCTCTCCACTCCTCTCTCCACTCCTCTCTACACTCCTCTCTCCACTCCTCTCTCCACTCCTCTCTCCACTCCTCTCTACACTCCTCTCTACACTCCTCTCTCCACTCCTCTCTCCACTCCTCTCTACACTCCTCTCTACACTCCTCTCTCCACTCCTCTCCACTCCTCTCTCCACTCCTCTCTACACTCCTCTCTACATTTCTCTCTCCACTCCTCTCTCCACTCCTCTCTCCACTCCTCTCTACACTCCTCTCTCCACTCCTCTCTCCACTCCTCTCTCACTCCTCTCTACACTCCTCTCTACACTCCTCTCTCCACTCCTCTCTCCACTCCTCTCTCCACTCCTCTCTCCACTCCTCTCTCCACTCCTCTCTACACTCCTCTCTACACTCCTCTCTACACTCCTCTCTCCACTCCTCTCTACACTCCTCTCTACACTCCTCTCTCCACTCCACTCTCCACTCCTCTCTACACTCCTCTCTACACTCCTCTCTACACTCCTCTCTCCACTCCTCTCTACACTCCTCTCTACACTCCTCTCTCCACTCCTCTCTACACTTCTCTCTCCACTCCTCTCTCCACTCCTCTCTCCACTCCTCTCTACACTCCTCTCTACAGTCCTCTCTCCACTCCTCTCTCCACTCCTCTCTCCACTCCGCTCTCCACTCCTCTCTCCACACCTCTCTCCACTCCTCTCTCCACTCCTCTCTCCACTCCTCTCTCCACTCCTCTCTACACTCCTCTCTCCACTCCTCTCTACACTCCTCTCTACATTCCTCTCTCCACTCCTCTCTCCACTCCGCTCTCCACTCCTCTCTCCACACCTCTCTCCACTCCTCTCTACACTCCTCTCTCCACTCCTCTCTCCACTCCTCTCTCCACTCCTCTCTACACTCCTCTCTCCACTCCTCTCTCCACTCCTCTCTACATTCCTCTCTCCACTCCTCTCTCCACTCCTCTCTCCACTCCTCTCTCCACTCCTCTCTCGTTTTCTCCCGTGTCCCCTTGTCCTTCCCCTTCTACATCTTACTGCATGTACGCAAGCTGTTGGGACTCCAAGCCAAAGGCCTTGATTGAAAACACTCCATACATTTGGACTCTTTTCGAAATCGATAGACAATTTTACGGAAATCGCAAGGAAATGTTTAACCATGTGGCAGTTAGCTGTCCACTGATATATTTCTGGTGAGGTGAGTTTTTTGCGATTCTTCCCATCAGTGTAAAAAGTGCGACGTAACATTCTGTCACAAACTGGTTATCCAATTGCTGAGATTGTATTTGTGCTTACACATGATCACCATCACAGTAAATACATTTGATACATATGGCTATGTCTCTGGGTGGAGACGGTTGTTACCTTGCCCAGCCTTTACCAAACAGAGCTGTAACAAAGGTGTTGCAACCGACACAATGAAGCCACTTCAAACGTCTAGAACAACACCTTGGATACATAGCAGAGAAAGCAGCAGAACTGTGAAATAAATATAGATACGTGTGAAATATAGTTAGGAGGGGGCTGGTTTTAGTAGGCACCAAACGCAGGGGGGGGGGGGGCCTAGACTTGTCCAGTGAGAAACACTCATTTTGTTTCCACTGCGTGTCCTAATACAATACTATACAATACAACCTTTTCTGGTCCGTTATACAAAGATAAGAGACGTGTGTTGTGTTTGCTGTCACAGTACTCAGATCCACCAGGCACATAAGACAGGCTGGGAGCAGAACAGGGTCAGCCACATTGTCCCCCGCATTGTCAGCCGCAGAGCAGGTTGAGGCTAGGAGAAAGAGAGTTCAGACTCCCCAGAAGCTTCTAAAAGGAACAAGAACAGCTGATTGATGATGCATCATGGATCACCTGAAAAGGAATCAAAACCAGATTGTTAAATTCTTATCAATTGGCTTTAAACATTCTAGTGACGTTGTACGGCACAGAGCAGCTTGACTCAGCCAAACAATCAAGGTGTGGTGCAAGCATACTGCACCACCATCCACACCTTTTTCAGTATGCTATTTAAGGAGCACTTAAAGGCCCAGTGCAGTCATGTGATTTTCCTGTGTTTTGAATATATTTGAATATATTTCCAGACTATGAGGTTGTAATAAAATTATGAGAATACCCTTTTAGTGTAAGACCTGGTTGAAAAGATCGGCAGACAGTTTTTGGGGGATGGAGTTTTGGCTTGCCTGGGGCGGCAGGGTAGCCTAGTGGTTAGAGAGTTGGACTAGTAACCGAAAGGTTGCAAGTTCAAATCCCCGAGCTGACAATGTACTAATCTGTCATTCTGCCCCTGAACAGGCAGTTAACCCACTGTTCCCCGGTAGGCCGTCATTGAAAATAAGAATTTGTTCTTAACTGACTTGCCTAGTTAAATAAAGGTATTTATTTATTTTTTTAAATCACCATGCAGTAAATTAGTTAATAGACCAATCAGAGTTCCACATTTCTCTGCCAACATCATACCACCCTGCATACCACTGCTAGCTTGCTTCTGAAGGGGTTGGTCCTGGTCAGTTCCTGGATGGGAGACCAGATGCTGCTGGAAGTGGTGTTGGAGGGCCAGTAGGAGGCACTCTTTCCTCTGGTCTAAAAACATATATCCGAATGCCCCAGGGCAGTGATTGGGGAAACTGCCCTGTGTAGGGTGCCGTCTTTCGGATGGGGCGTTAAAAGGGTGTCCTGACTCTCTGAGGTCATTAAAGATCCCATGGCACTTATTGTAAGAGAAGGGGTGTTAACCCCGGTGTCCTGGCTAAATTCCCAATCTGGCCCTCAAACCATCACGGTCACCTAATAATCCCCAGTTTACAATTGGCTCATTCATCCCCTGTAACTATTCCCCAGGTCGTTGCTGCAAATGAGAACGTGTTCTCAGTCGACTTACCTGGTAAAATAACGGATAAATAAATAAAAATAGCTAGTTTTCAATGTTCTCCCTCCCCACTCCCAAACAGTCATAGCAAAATTCTTGCTTAAGAAATGTATCTTTGCTAAGAAGCTTTTTAAAAACATTTTTTAAAACATTTTAATTGACAACAGTCACAGTAAGGTACTTAGTTGCTACCCAGAAATGATTTGAAATTGAGATAAAAACGGCTGCATCGGACCTTTAAATGAAAGGAGTGTAAATAAGTAACTTATGAAATATGATGGGAATGACGAGCACTAAATCACCCCTGACAAACAGTCTGAAACACATTCCTATTGGCATGTAGTGTTCTTGCTACTTCAAGTCTACCCTACTCAAAACAAATCCTAGACCACACCTGTTTGCTTTTAAGTGTCATGTACCACACTGAGTGGACAAAACATTAGGAACACCTTCCTAATATTGAGTTACACTACCTTTTGCCCTCAGAACAGCCGGGGGAATGGATTCTACAAAGTGTCGAAAGTGTTCCACAGGGATGCTGGCCCCAATGCTTCCCACAGTTGTGTCAAGTTGGCTGGATGTACTTTGGGTGGTGGACCATTCTTGATACACATGGGAAACTGTTGATCATGAAAAACCCAGCAGCGTTGCAGTTCTTGACACACTCAAAACGGTGCACTTGGCACTTACTACCATACCCCGTTCAAAGGCACTTTGTCTTGCCCATTCACCCTCTGAATGGCACACATACACAATCCATGTCTCAATTGTCTCAAGGCTTAAAAATCCTTCTTTAACCTGTCTCCTCCCCTTCATCTACACTGTTTGTGTAGATGAGCCATTTCCATTCTATACTTCTTTCGTTCTTTTTCACTTTATTGTTGCCCAATGTGATTCAGAAACATTGTCTTTTTGCAGCCCAGGGTCAGCTGTAGCAGGTTAGAGGTTAAGAGAAAGATGCACCAGAGTTTACTCTCTCAATTCAATTCAATTCAATTCAAAGGGCTTTATTGGCATGGGAAACATATGTTTACATTGACAAAGCAAGTGAAATAGATAATAAACAATAAAAAATGAACTGTAAACATTACATTTACAAATGTTCCAAATGTCATATTATGTACTGTATATACAGTGTCGTAATGACATGCAAATAGTTAAAGTGCAAAAGGGAAATAAATAAACATAAATATAGGTTGTGTTTACAATGGTGTTTGTTCTTCACTGGTTGCCCTTTTCTTGGGGCAACAGGTCACAAATCTTGCTGCTGTGATGGCACACTCTGGTATTCCACCAAATAGACATGGCAATTTATCAAAATTGTATTTGTTTTCGAATTCTTTGTGTGTCTGTGTAATCTGAGGGAAATATGTGTCTCTAATATGGTCATACATTTGGCAGGATGTTAGAAAGTGCAGCTCAGTTTCCACCTCATTTTGTGGGCAGTGTGCACATAGCCGGTCTTCTCTTGAGAGCCTGGTCTGCCTTTCTCAATAGCAAGGCTATGCTCACCGAGTCTGTACATAGCCAGAGATGTCCTTAATTTTGGGTCAGTCACAGTGGTCAGGTGTTCTGCCACTGTGTACTCACTGTTTTGGGCCAAATAGCATTCTAGTTTGCTCTGATTTTTTAATATTTCTTTCCAATGGGTCAGGGAATTATCATTTTGTTTTCTCATGATTTGGTTGAGTTTAATTGTGTTGCTGTCCTGGAGCTCTGTGGGGTCTGTTTGTGTTTGTGAACAGAGCCCCAGGACCAGCTTGATTAGGGTTCTCTTCTCTCTGCAGGTGATGGCTTTATTATGGACGTTTTGGGAATCACTGCCTTAAGGTGGTTGTAGAATTTAAAGTCTCTTTTCTGGATTTTGATAATTAGCGGGTATCAACCTAATTCTGCTGTGCATGCATTATTTGGTGTTTTACATTTTACACAGAGGATATTTTTGCAGAATACTGCATGCAGTGTCTCAATTTGGTGTTTGTCATATTTTGTGAATTCTTGGTTGGTGAGCGGACCCCAGACCTCACAACCATAAAGGGCATCGGCTTCGATAACTGATTCAAGTATTTTTTAGCCAGATCCAATTGGTACAGTGCCTTGCGAAAGTATTCGGCCCCCTTAAACTTTGCAACCTTTTGCCACATTTCAGGCTTCAAACATAAAGATATAAAACTGTATTTTTTTGTGAAGAATCAACAACAAGTGGGACACAATCATGAAGTGGAACGACATTTATTGGATATTTCAAACTTTTTTAACAAACCAAAAACTGAAAAATTGTGCGTGCAAAATTATTCAGCCCCTTTACTTTCAGTGCAGCAAACTCTCTCCAGAAGTTCAGTGAGGATCTCTGAATGATCCAATGTTGACCTAAATGACTAATGATGATAAATACAATCCACCTGTGTGTAATCAAGTCTCCGTATAAATGCACCTGCACTGTGATAGTCTCAGAGGTCCGTTAAAAGCCGGATTTGGATACAAAAATATTTCCCAAGCTTTAAACATCCCAAGGAGCACTGTGCAAGTGATCATATTGAAATGGAAGGAGTATCAGACCACTGAAAATCTACCAAGACCTGGCCGTCCCTCTAAACTTCCAGCTCATACAAGGAGAAGACTGATCAGAGATGCAGCCAAGAGGCCCATGATCACTCTGGATGAACTGCAGAGATCTACAGCTGAGGTGGGAGACTCTGTCCATAGGACAACAATCAGTCGTATATTGCACAAATCTGGCCTTTATGGAAGAGTGGCAAGAAGATAGGGAAGCTGAAAGGTCAAATATACTGCTTAGGCTTTCTACTGCCAGGTTTACACCTTGACTATTACAGTGAACTGTTTTGTCCAGGAAGTTGTCTAAAAGGGATTGAATGTGTTGTTGCCTAATTGATTTTTGGTAGGTTTCTGCACTACTTTCATTCCATCTATAGCATTTCTTAATATTGTGCAGTTCCTTTGGCTTTGATGCCTCATGATTGAGTATTGCTCCGTTCGGGTAGACTGTGATTTTGCTCTGATCTGATAGGGGTGTAAGTGGGCTGACTGTGAATGCTCTGAGAGACTCTGGGTTGAGGTCAGTGATAAAGTCAGTGATAAAGTAATCTAAGGTACAACTGCCAAGGGATGAGCTGTAGGTGTACCTACCACAGGAGTCTCCTCGAAGCCTACCATTGACTATGTACAAACCCAGTGTGCGACAGGGCTGCAGGTGTGACCCATTGTTTTGTCATATTTATGTCTAGGGGGGCATATTTGGAAGGGAGTACTGTTGGCTCCGGGTAGGTGTTTGTCCCCCTGTGTGCTGAGCGTGTCGGGTTCTGAGCGTGTCAGCGTGTCAAGTTCTGGCATTTAGGTCACCACAGACTAGTCCCTCTTTAGGACAGAGAAGCTGTCATTGTTCAAGTATGAAGGTAGTACACATGAGGACATTTTTCTCTGTTCTTTGTTTCTTTGTTTTATTATTATTGTCTGTCTGTCTCTCTCTCAGAGATCACAGTGTATGAACAGGAAGTGATCATCGTGCCTGTCCTGCTCCTAGCAAGCTTCCTGGTCAGTCTGCTAATCGTTCTCCTGCTGAGGTACTGCACTGGAAAGGAAAACCGCAGACGACCCACAGTAATCCTAGCCCGACCACACTGCACCAGCATGGCGAGCAGACACACCCAGAGGAAAAGTACCAGACGGAACATACAGGGCATTGAGGGTAAGTTGGTGTGCACATCGAGGTAATGCCAATGAGCTTGACTGATGAGCCGGCACAAGTATCTTACCACTATGTGCAAGTCTCTCTAGACAAATGGCAATGTGTCAATGCTCCAGCTTAACACGTCTTTACAAGTTGTGTTGTCAGTTGGGACAGAGAGGACGAGTCGGAAAGGGGAAGCGCGTCACCGGTCACATTACTGCCCTAGCTAAAGATGAGCACGGTGCCCGCCTGCATTTTAATCTCTGCCTACCTAAACTAGTGATTTGTTGGGAGAGTTGTTTGTCTGATGAGGACCCTCCCCTGAATATGTTTTTCTCACCCTTTTCAAATTGTCATATAGAAGCCGACATCCTCCCCAGACCTTGTGCTGTTGCTGCCTAGCTTCCCACTGGGCAAACCACATCATTTCAATGTGGAAATGAGGGTAATATTTGGTTGGGATGTTGATCAATGAGATTTCAGCCTTTATTCACTCACTGAAAAAGAAAGCAAGAAGTTCGTTGAATTCCCAATGTGTTATCACTATGCTTTCAACCATCTAAAAGCACAACCAAATTCCATTGGAAATACAATGTCAGATATTTTGTAATTATACAACAATTTAATATGTCATTACTGTGCAGTTGAGTTTACATTAAAAGTACATAGTGCAAGTGATACACGCTGTTCGAGATTCTGTACAGATTATTATAGCAATTGTAAAGATCTCCACAGACCTGCGACCTTTGCATGCTAACTCAATATTAGGAAGGAGTTCCTAACGTGTGGTATACTCCGTATAGTTACAAGAGGCCAACCTCAAAATGTGGCCATTGATGCATTACTCATTTTAGGGTTGAATAAATACTGGGTTGAATAAATACTGGGTTGAATAAATACTGCTATTTAGTGTTTTACAAAAGTAATATTGACTTGTGTTTGGTTGACAGTGCAGCCAAATATCAACATTTAAAGGATATCTAATGCTTGGATAGGTTCATCTGAGCCACTGGCGTAATTCTTTTGGTTTCGTTGAAGACCTAAATCCAACATATAATTTGTTAACTTTGTCGACAAGTTAATTGGCTATTTACTGTATTGCAAAAGTTTGGTTGTCCACACAAATATCCACATTTGAAAGAGATGTATCTTTTATTCCACTGACTCAGTCTGACTTTAACTCCAGCTTCTCTACAAATTAACAGTTGATATATTGCATTAACGTCTATCACTCAACCAAGAATCAAAGTTGAAGAATATAACTAAATCACATCAAACTTTATTTAAAGTGTATTTAAAGTTTAATTTGATTGCATGTCCTATTCTATTCTTTAACTTGTATTTTTGGTTGAGACGGAGACATGAATCCGACATATCAATTATTAATTTGTAGACCAACTGACTAAAGGCTGATCAGGTCAGTGGCACAGATGGAACTATTCAAGCAGAAGATCTCCTTCAAATATTGATATTTGGTTGCGTTGACAACCAAACACAATTCAATATCCAGTTTGTCTACAAATGAATGATTGATATGTTGGGTCTCCATCTCAACCAAAGTTAAAGAATATGACTAAATCTAATCAAACTTGAAATGCACTATTTTTAACTTTGATTTTTAGGTTGAGATAGAGACGAGAATCCAACATATTAACATGAACTTAAAGGTTACATTTGAATTCAACCAAAGCTTGAAACCTTAGTCCTGTTTTGTATTGTCTAGGTTTTGTTGAACCCTGGGTTGAATTGAAACAATAGCTGTTGATGACATTTCATTTGCTCTGTTAAAACTACCCTTTGGAATGACTTCAATAGCAACAGTGAATATATTTAGTTACGAAGAGGTCTCTCAACAATCATTCTCACAATAGCACATTGATAGGAGACTGTGACAAATATAAAAACTGGGCTTGGTTAAAACCCTGGATGGGAGACCAAATGAATAGTTGTAAATCAACTCTCCAGTAGGACGTGCCGCCCAGTCTATTGTTTAAAAAAAATTCTGATAGTGGATATTACGTTGAAGATCTGACATTGTTTCAAAGGTACAAATTCTACATATTCTAGGTTTTGTCTATGTTGAAAATTGGCTACAATGATGACATAATCCTGTGGTTGAAATGTCTTTCCTCAAAACAACAGTTACTTTCTTCAAATCCAGTTCATTTTCAAGTTAGGTTCCACATCACAGTACTTTGACAACTTACATTGAAACACTGAAGCACAAGTTTGTGCCCAGTGGGTTACAATGCTCCAAGGTCTGAGATATCCAAAACTAACTCTGTACTAGAATTACAGTACAGTAGTAAGCATTTACAAACGGTGTAAAACACATACTTGGTCAATTTGCTTAAGCACAATGATTGCCATATGGTTTATTTCAAACTTTTAATGTAAATGTCTTCCAAAACTAGACAAACTCCTGCCAGATATGCATCTACTGGCATATGGTGCATTTATCTACTTTAAAAAGCCTGCATTGGCAGAAACTGATGTTTGTTTTGTATTGCATGAGTTGCATCTCTAGGTCTCTTCTACGCAGTGGTGGGAAAAGTACCCAATTGTCATACTTGAGTAAAAGTAAAGATACCTTAATAGAAAATGACTCAAGTAAAAGTGAAAGTCACCCAGTAAAATACTGCTTGAGTAAAAGTCTGAAAGTCTTTGGTTTTAAATATACTGTACTTAAGTATTGAAAGTACATGTAATTGCTCAAATATACTTAGGTATCAAAAGAAAGTATAAATAATTTAAAAAAAAATCCTTATATTAAGCAAACCAGACGGTACCATTTTCTTGTTTTTTATTTATTTACGGATAAGGGGCACATAGAGGGGGCACACTCCAACACTCAGACATCATTTACAAACCAAGCATGTGTGTTTAGTGAGTCCACCAGATCAGAGGCAGTAGGGATTTTCTGTTGAGTGTGTGAATTGGACCACTTTCCTGTTACTTTTGGGTGTCGGGGAAAATGTATGGAGTAAAAAGTACCTTATTTTCTTTAGGAATGTAGTGAAGTAAAAGAAAAGTTGAAAAAACATAAATAGTAAAGTACAGATACCCCCCCAAAAACGACTTAAGTAGTACTTGATTTGATATATGTGCAATACCCATCTCATTACCTGCAGCTCCTCCTGAGCTGAACCCTCTGGAGCATGAGGAGTTACCTATGAGCACTCCGACCCGGCGTGACGCCCTTGCCACGACGCCCAGAGAGAGACAGCATGGCTCTTTCAACCTGGTCACTCCGCTGCCCCTCTCCTTCCCCGTCAAACCGGACGACTCTGTCACCCTCTACAGGGCAAGGATGGACAACAGAGACGTGGTTCTACGGACACTTAAAGGTAACACGCTTTGAAATTCATTGGAATGGTCAAATCAACGCTCCCATCCAGAGATGGACACTCAGTGCATTGTAAAGACCTCGAGGCTTATAAGAGTATAAAACCTGAAATCTTGGGGATGTTGTCTCTTGTCTTTGTGTTACTATGAAATCTTGTGATCTTTAACTCGATATGCAAATCAAAAGACCTAGTCCAACCCATAACAAAACGGACTAACTTTCCCATGAGTAGCCTACTGCCAGATAAAGGACAAAAACATACAACAGTTTAAGATCAGTTTAAGCAAGGCAAGGTGTAGAATCTCTAATCTTGATAGTAATAAGGAATAGTTATTTGGATGTAAGGTGATTTGTAGATCAGTGATTCCACGCAGTCCGACTGCAATGTAGTTCATCTCAACGTGTACCTTTTCTCACCCCAGAAAAAGCCGATGACAGCGAGCGGCAGTCCTTCCTGGGCTTTGCCTCCTTCCTGTCTGAGCTGGGGCCCCACCCCTTTTTGCCTGGTCTGATGGGCGTGGTCTCCCTACGTACCTCCCTCATCACCGTGATGGAGGAACTGGTGCACAGGGACCTGCTGGGGTTCCTATGGAGGTGTCGACAGGTATGGTCCTCCCATAGAGTTAGATAGAGGACTCATCGTTATATCTGGGCCATTTTGGCGTCTGTGACATGGGCAGCATCATTGAGGCTGCAACCCATAGGAATCCCCACCCAATTTACTACTTGAAAATGGGCGAAGCACGATAGAAGCCCTCAATAGCAATGTCCATGCTAAAACGGCTTAAATCCACAATGAGTCCTCTATCTCTGTGGGTATTCCTACTGTAAGTTACCAAATAGCTTGGGGTGTTCAGTAGGGAGAACACTGTTTGAAACAGAGTGAAATGGAGAGGTAACCCGGCTTGAACTTGTCCAAAGAGAGATTTATTGTTTCACCAAAATGTTTTGCTACGGACTGGAGTATACTGAACACTACCCTGATATGTTAGGAAACGGCCCAAACTAGAGATCTGCCCGCACAACTTTTACGTAAATTGTCGTCAGTTTGCCTGACAATTCTAGTTGTATGTGGGTCTCAAGAGGCTGAGCAAACACTCTGTAACTCATGTAGACTACAGTGAATATGGACATGATCCTTAGTGATAGTGTGAGTGGAAACTCACAGTGCTCTTTCTTGGCAGGACACGGGTGTGGAGTCCCCGTGTGATATCACAGAGCAGCGCATCTTCACCATAGGAGGACAAGTGGCTTCTGCTCTGGTTGGTCTCTCTCTCCCTCTCGCTCTCCTTCCCACACATCAAGTGATCCATCCATCTCTGTCATTTTGTCTACAATTAAAAATGATAGTTCAAGTTGAGTGCGTATGTTATAAAATGTAAATCGGATGATTACATCATTCTTATTCAGAACTGTATAAGCACGGTGACAACTGCTGATGTAAATGATCATTTGATTTGAACCTGTTGGTAGGGGCCAAGAGTTTTACCTGTTTAGAAAAATCTCCTGGCCATATCCACTTGATTCGTCTGTATGAATGGCTTTCATATGCTTGAATGTCACATAGCCATATTAAAACACAACATCCTCTCTAATTGTGTATTCAGGAATACCTGCACGGTCAGAGCTGTATCCATGGCAACGTTGGAGCTCGGAGCGTGCTGGTTGGTCTAGACCTAACGGCTAAACTGTGGGGATTGGGTCCAGCATACTGTAAGAAAACACAAGCAGGAGCTCCAGGAGAACTGCAGAACGTTGAGATGAGGAAGTGGCAGGCTCCAGAAGTATTGGCAAGGAGACCTGTCAGTCAAAGCAGTGACGTGTAAGTCGCCAACCTGATAGGACATATCCATTACACAAATGATCAAAAATACATGTGATTTTTTTTTTTTTTACTTCAACGATGAACTCTCCGACCATCCTTTTTTCCAGCTGGTCTTTTGGTATCCTGCTCCATGAAATAGTGACACTAGGTAAATGCTTTCCTAAATAAATAATGCATCGTTACTGGTCTACTGAACTGCAGTAACCATCACAAATGGAAAAATATGTATCTCATTATGATAATGTTTATCTTGTATACACACCCTAATTCATAATTTATTCCTCCACTTTGTAGGTGACCCACCATTCCCTAAAATCATGGCCGGTGATCTTCTTCAATACCTCCAGAGAGGAAAGACTCAGACGAGACCAGCTAATTGTTCCAACTCACTGTAAGAGACCCCATTAAGTAATGATACATGAATATACGACAGAAAACACATGACTATAACAGTGCTGTAATAGTTCTCTTCGGCGTTGGTAGAAGTGGCCACAATGATTACCACAAAACAAGTGACATTGGTTACAAAAACTACTGTACCTTTTCATCAGGTATTCCATAATCAAGTCCTGCGGCCAGTTCGCTCCACAGGAGCGCCCTGCATTGGCTGAGGTGATCCAGAAGCTCCAATCAGGAGAGAAGAGTGCCAACAGTAGGACAGTTCTTCGAGTGCCTGAGCCACTGGACATTGAGAAGTACCTGCGGGAGGCGGGATATGGAGAGGCCTACAATTACGTTGTTCTCTGATTGGCTCCTGCGATGGTCGTTTAAATCAAGGTCTACATTACGTTCAGTGTTGCTTTTCTCACATTATCATGAAGACTGTTGGGAGAGCGTTTTAAATGTCAAAACAGCACGACTAGTTTATCTTTAGGTCCCTTACTATGCTCAATACAACGTAAGAGACTGATGAAACACTCGGATATTAACACATACAGCATTCGGAATGTATTCAGACCCCTTGACTTTTTCCACATTTTGTTACATTATAGCCTTATTCTAAAATGGATTACTTTTTTTTAATCCTCAGCAATCTACGCACAATACCCCATAATGACAAAGAGAAAACAGGTTTTTAATAATTTTTGCAAAAAACAGAAATACATTATTTACATAATTATTCAAACCCTTTGCTATGAGACTCAAAATGATCATCCTTGAGCTGTTTCTACAACTTCATTGGAGTCCACCTGTGGTAAATTCAATTGATTGGACATCATTTGGAGGCACAGATCTGGGGAAGGGTACCAAATCATTTCTGCAGCATTGAAGGTCCCCAAGAACACAGTGGCTTCCATCATTCTTAAATGTAAGAAGTTTGGAACCACCAAGACTCTTCCAAGAGCTGGCCGCCCAGCCAAACTGAGAAATCAGGGGAGAAGGGTCTTTGTCAGGGAGGTAACCAAGAACCCGATGGTCACTCTTGACAGAGCTCTAGAGTTCCTCTGTGGAGATGGGAGAACCTTCCAGATGGAAAACCGTCTTTGCAGCACTCCACCAATCAGACCTTTATGAAGCCACCCCTCAGTAGAAGGCACATATGACAGCCCACTTGGAGTGTGCCAAAGGCACTTAAAGACTCTCAGACCGTGTGAAACAAGATTATCTGGTCTGATGAAACCAATATTGAACTCTTTGGCCTGAATGCCAAGCGTCACGTCTAGAAGAAACCTGTCACCATCCCTACGGTGAAGCATGGTGGTGGCAGCATCATGCTGTGGGGATGCTTTTCAGCAGCAGGGACTGAGAGACTAGTCATGATCGAGGCAAAGATGAACGGAGAAAAGTACTGAAAACCTGCTCAAGAGTGCTTAGGACCTCAGACTGGGGCGAAGGATCACCTTCCAACAGGACCACGACTCTAAGCACACAGCCAGGCCAACGCAGGAGTGGCTTTGAGACAAATCTCTGAACATCCTCGAGTGGCCCAGCCAGAGCCCAGACTTGAACTTGATCGAGCATCTCTGGAGAGACCTGAAAATAGCTGTGCAGCAACGCTTGAGAGGATCTGCAGAGAAGAATGGGAGAAACTCCCCAAATACAGGTGTGCCAACAAGCTTGTATCATCATACACTAGAAGACTCGAGGCTGTAGACGCTGTCAAAGGTGCTTCAACAAAGTACTGAGTAAAGAGTCTGAAAACTTATGTAAATGTAATATTTTTATTTTTTATGAAACTGCAAAAATGTCTAACAACCTGTTATTGCTTTGTCATTAAGGGGTATTGTGTGTAGATTGATGAGGGGAAAAAACAATTTCATACATTTTAGAACAAGGCCCTATGTAACCTTACAAAATATAGAAAAAGTCAAGGGGTCCGAATACTTTCCGAAGGCACTGTACATACCTATATTGTTTATTTAAAGAATAATACATGTATATTTCTATATTTGTCCACTGTCCCACTGAATATATATGTGGCTCCGAAGGACAACAAAATGAAGATTCCCTGATTCACTGCAGGTTCTAATGCCAGTGACTTCCAAGGCCCTCCCTGGGTCTCTATCCTATGCTAGCTCTATATTTCTACTGTACAGGCAAACTATGGTCACTCGCACTTTAACCACAGTGCCATCAAATAGAAAAGGCTAATTGCCTCATCATAATAAAACCTAGCCCAGCAGGGAATGTTCTGCATGTCAGCAGTTTCCAAGATGCAGTATTGGACTTTTAAGAAGCAAATTGTCACCAGGCCACATCATCATGATGATGAATAAAATGCACCATACATGTATATCATACATCATTTGATATTTCCCTTTACGGGATCTGTTGTTCAACAAAGAAAAGTGATCTTTATTTGAGCTGGGATCCCTGCCTAACAAATATTCCTTTAAAAAAAAACTCATAAGTCTTAACCAGTCAAAGGACTGTAAAGTAAAGAGCACAACTAGCTATTACACACAATAAACGTTCAGTCTACACAACACTCATCAAATCGGATTCAAAATAAAAGCACGACCACTCCTCCATTTTGTCCTAGTAGTTTGTTTATTTTGTTGCATGATAATTGACCTCGCCTTCTCCAAGCTTAAAACGTAAACACACAATTAGCAGAGCACCTAATCATAAGATGATTGATTATTCATAATAGCCACAGTCACTGCTTCTGTAACAAAAGCCTTGGATAGGTAGAAGTTATGAGGAAAGCTATGAGGAAGACCACAATCCAGGGTCATGTTCATTAGGGCATGCATCGAGAAAATGTGTGTTTCTTATTGGACAAGTCCAGGTAGTCCCTCCCTGTTTCAGTCAGTTTTTGTCCGTTTGATGCCTAATGAACACGACCTTGGTGACATGTTCTGTCCACTACTGTAAATAGCTCATGCTGTGTGTAAAACTGCAAAGATTTGACAAAAAACACAAACATTTCAAATAGACAGTAGGGCATATAATCTGAAACACGTTTGGAAAACTACAGTAGCCAATGGGACGGTATGACTTGGATCAGGTGTACCAGTACTTCAGATCCTCATAGATTATTGCTGCCACCTCACGTACATTGTAAAAAGGAAGGTTTTTTTTAAATATAAATCCTGTGCACCAATTGTACATTTTTTTTCTCATTTCAGCGGACAGAAAATGTCACCCTCTATTTGTCAAGGATCCTTAGGCCAATATATTTGCTACTCCCCAGTAATGGTTGGTAAAGGCAATGGTCCATTGGTTTACATGACCTTACCATACATAACTGCTCGTAAAAAATAAGGAATGATATGAAACATGTTATTTTTATTTTTTTACGGACGACTCCGTTCTAGTTCTATTTTCGCTCGTCGAAACTACTTAAAAAGGCCACAATTTCCACAGAGAGATAACGCAATGATTCTCTACAGCGTAAACAAAGGCAGTCCAGCCAACAAAGGTATATTTAAATATATAGGCAAACATTACACACATATATAGGGTTTGCTCACTCACTCACATAATGTAACATAATACTCTACATTGAAGGTCCAGGTCTTGTGGGTAGAAGCCTCATCTTTTCCACTTTCATTCTATGTTTGTTTTGACTAAATACACTACACAGACAAAAGTATGTGGACACCTGCTCGTCGAACATCTCATTCCAAAATCAATGGCATTAATATAGAGTTGGTCCCCCCCTTTGCTGCTATAACAGCTTCAACTCTTCAGGGAAGAATTTCCACTAGATGTTGGAACATTGCTGCAGGGACTTGCTTCCATTCAGCTATAACAGCATTAGTGAGGTCGGGCACTGACGTTGGGCGATTAGGCCTGGCTCACAGTGGGCGTCCGAATTCATCCCAAAGGTTTTCGATGGGGTTGAGGTCAGAGCTATTTGCAGGCCAGTCAAGTTCTTCCACACCGATTTCGACAAACCGTTTCTGTGTGGACCTTGCTTTGTGCAAGGGGGCATTGTCATGCTGAAACATGGGCAGCTCTAGCAGGGCAGAAATTTGACAAACTGACCTGTTGGAATGGTGGCATCCTATGACGGTGCCATGTTGAAAGTCACTGAGCTCTTCAGTAAGGCCATTTTACTGACAATGTTAGGCAATGGAGATTGCATGGCTGTGTACTCGATTTTATACACCTGTCAGCAACAGGTGTGGCTGAAATAGCCAAATCAACTAATTTGAAGTGATGTCCACATACTTTTGTACATATGGTGTATAATAAAATCAACAGGGACCCCACTTAACACAGCTAAAAAGTATTTCAATGGCCATATTGTCACCTCTTCTCTCTCTCTCTCCAGCCCTTCTTTCTCTCCTTTTATTTTGGGGGGAGTATTTCAAAATCCCTCCTTTGCTCCTTTCATCCTTCCTCTCAGTCTTTCAGGTTGTTGATGTGGGCACAGATCTTGAGGGCGGGACCGAGCTTGATGTTCATGGTGGACATGAGATGCTCCTCTCTGAGCAGCAGCAGGGCCTGTCCATCAATCTCCTGGGACAGGAAATGGGCCGCCAGCTCCTCACAGTCTGCGAGAGGAGAAGAGACGGAGAGAAAGAGGGAAGTTGGGAGTAAGAGAGGGCGAGAGAGAGAGGGGGTGGGGGGGATGGAGAGTAGCATTTGTGTGTTGTTGCATGTCCTTCTGAACTGTATAAACCAATGGCGTCTACAGTATATAGCTCATCTGTGGTACCGACCTTGCAGAGATGATATGAACTGAGACACTTCCTCCACACTCCACTGGGCAGGGCTGCCGGGCAGGAAGTGGGGCGCCGGTGAGCCCTCCAATCGGAGTGTGGGGGGAGGCTGATGACAGGAAGAGGAGGAGGCCGGGGAGAAGGACATGGGGTCGTCTTCTTCCTCCTCGCAACTGGAGATGTCGTCCGAACGGCTGGACTCGGAGCGGCACTGTAGACAATGAACCAGGACTGTATGAGAGGTGTTTGTGCAACAAGGTAGTCACTGAATGGCCATGTCTCTTTACAGCACTGTTCTCCCTAAACTAAAAGAGTGGTAGATCTTGGCTTGCATTTTGACTCAGAAAGTGATCTTGACTCAGAAAATGTTGGTGACCACCGTTCTAGAGTTTTCTCTGTTAACACTATCAACGTTTCCCTTTACTGTGGCAACTGTGATCGAATCGATGCAATATTAGTCACATTCAATAAAACATACCGAAAAAAAAACCAACTACGCAATATATTTTGTTGTGGGCATAACGCATCTGAGTAGGAGTCTATTGCATTGACACGCACTACTCAGGCCGTACTGTACACAGAGGTGAGGCGTAAACAATCAGAGCTGCAGTAGGCCTATATGCAAATAGACCATTGTCATATATGGACCTGTGCCATATACTTTGAACTGGATGGTGTTTACAGCATGAGAAGGTCGTGAGTAGATGAGCTTGTTTTGAGATCAAAGCGAAAGCTGCATGTAGCCATGCATGTTTATATCCTTTGCTAGTTAGTGAGTTGATAGCCCAGTTATAGATCATTTGTAGTCAGCAATAGGGGAGTGACTGCTTCCTACACGGGCACAAAACATGTACATTTCTACACATCTTTTAAAAGCAAGTCAGGTAAAGAGCATTTGTTTTGTATTAAAGGGGCAGTGTTGTATTTTGAGACAGGCTTGAATAAGCTAAGTAGCAGAGGGTAGTATAATTTGTCTGATTCTCTCTAATAATGGTATGATAATAATAATGCATTTTACATCAAACACCACAACAGCATTTTCAGTCACCTTCTTGTCTCAAGGACAAGTGGATAAACAGGTTAATGTCAAGCCTCGCAAGTCTCATGGATTGAAGGCCTACATTGAACACTACACATTGGCTGCTGCTATAGGCTGAATGATAGAACAGCTATTTCCATGTTAAAATGTTATGGGATCCATTTTGTCCATTGTAAACTACATGGCCACTGTTAAAACTAACTTAAAGCGGGTACAGCCTCAGTGCTCACAGTAAACGCGAGCAGGAAAATGCACAGAATGTTCACAACGTTCTGCACTCAGCAGACCTGAAATTGGCTCAGTCCCGGAATTTGTTTTGAAGGAATATTGCTCTTCAGTCATCCATGCCAGCTCAAAAACAAGTGTACAACTATCAATGATAAACGGACCATTACCTTGACTGGTAAGGGTCTCCCGGCTATTTTGGCACTGGCGATCTCGGAGCTGGTCCTGTGGGGAACCCTCCTCCTCAGGACTCCGTCCTCGTCAGAGTGGGTGAGGTGAAGCCCCTGTCGCAGGCGGAAGTGCTGGCTGCAGCTCACGTTATACCTGGAGCAACAGGGAGACATATCGCAGGCATGCACTGAGTGTACAAAACATTAAGAACACCTGCTCTTTCCATGACACAGACTGACCAGGTGAATCCAGGTGAAAGCTATGATCCCTTATCGAACGCTTTTGAAGCCTTGAGACAAGTGAGACATGAATTGTGTATGTGTGCCATTCAGAAGGTGAATTGGCAAGACAAATGATTTAAGTGTCTTTGAACAGGGTATGGTAGTAGCTGCCAGGCGCACCGGTTTAAGTGTGTCAAGAACTGTAACGCTGCTGGGTTTCTCACGCTCAACAGTTTCCCGTGTGTATCAAGAATGGTCCACCAACCAAACGACATCCAGACAATTTGGCACAACTGTGGGAAGCATTGGTGTGAACACGGGCCAGTGTCCCTGTGGGACACTTTCGACACCTTGTAGAGTCCATGCCCCGGCGAATTGAGACTGTTCTGAGGGCAAAAGGGGGTGCAACTCAATAATAGTATAGTGTTCCTAATGTTTTGTACACTCAATGTATACTGCCATATATACTGAACAAAAATATAAACACAACCTGCAACAATTTGACTGAGTTACAATTCATATAAGGAAATCAGTCAATTGAAATACATTCATTAGGCCCTAATCTATGGATTTCACATGATTGGGCAGGGATGCAGCCATGGGTGGGTCAGGGAGGACATAGGCCCACCCTCTTGGGAGCCAGGCCCAGCCAATCAGAACGAGTTTTTCCCCACAAAAGGGCATTATTACAGACAGAAATACTTCTCAGTTTCATTAGCTGTCTAAGATGATCCCGCGGGTGAAGAAGACGGATGTGGAGGTCCTGGGCTGGCTTCGTTACACGTGGTCTTCGGTTGTGAGGCCGGTTGGAGGTACTGTCAAATTCTCTAAAACGACGTTGGAGGCGGCTTATGGTAAAGAAATGAACATTCAATTCTCTGGCAACAGCTCTGGTGGACATTCCTGCAGTCTGCATGCCAATTACGCAGCTCCCTCAACATTTTGACATCTGTGACATTGTGGTGTGTGACAAAACTCCACATTAAAGGGTGGCTTTTAATTGTTCACAGCACGAGATGCACCTGTGTAATGATCATGCTGTTTAATCAGAATCTTGATATGCCACACCTGTCAGGTAGATGGATTTATCTTGGCAAAGGAGAAATGCTCACTAACAGGGATGTAAACCAATTTGTACCCAAAATTTGAGAGAAATAAGCTTTTTGTGAGTATGGAACATTTCTGAGATCTTTTATTTCAGCTCATGAAACGTGGGAACAACACATTACATGTTGCGTATATTTTTTTTCTTCAGTATAGTAGACACAGAACACTGCAGTGACTTTGTACTATATTATGACTGTACCTCTTGGAACAGGTCAAGGAGCAGAAGCGCTTGGTCCCTCTAAACTGTCTGGCTGGGGCGAAGCTTTTGCAGTACTCACACTTCAGCACTGGGAAGAGAGAACAGGAAAAGAGGGGTTTAAAGAACTATATGAATTATAGTTCGTAGTCAAACCACTTTCTTTAATGGAAACGTGACTTGGACTATGGTCTGAGCCTAACCTGTAGCTGTATTCACAGTCTCAGGCTGACTGGCGTCTGGATTGTCCATTGCCAAATCTTCTCCAGCTGGCTCTTTCACTGGCCCACTCACCTGTCAATCAATATACAGGAACAAAATGTGTTGTGTACAACATTACTGATTAAAGGGATTATTTAATCATTATTTAAATCAGATGTTGTACGGCGCATTCAGAGAGTATTCAGACCCCTTGAATTGTTCGACATTTTGTTACATTACAGCCTTATTCTAAAATGGATTAAAACATTTTCTCCTCGTCAATCTACACGAGTGGTGGAAAAAGTACCCAATTGTCATACTTGAGTAAAAGTATAGATACGTTAATAGAAAGTTACTCAAGTAAAAGTGAAAGTCACCCAGTAAAATACTGCTTGAGTAAAAGTCTAAAAGTATTTGGTTCTAAATATACTTAAGTATCAAAAGTAAAAGTATAAATAATTTCCTATTCCTTCTATTAAGTAAAGCAGGTGGCTCCATGTTCCTGTTTTATAAATGTATGTATAGCCAGGGGCACACTCCAACACTCAGACATTATTTACAAAAGATGCATTTGTGTTAAGTGATCCCGCCAGATCAGAGGCAAAAGGGATGACCACGTGTTGTCTTGATAAGTGTGTCAAGTCTTCTAGGAGTAGTGGGTTTGGAGTCAGGCGCAGAGAGCAGAGGGATCGGACAATCGTATTTTATTCCGGTCACGCCAAAACACTAGGCGCATAAAACTGACCGGCCCAAACACAAGACCCAAACAGTCTGGAGAAAATAAAATACAAATGCACATCCCACAAACCGACAGAGGAACAATCCCGCACAAACCTAGTCGGGCCTAACAGGCTTAAATAGACATACATCAAGAAACAAAATAAGAGACGGGTGCAACCAATAAGACCAAACGAACAGAAAAGGAAAAAGGGATCGGTGGCGGCTAGTAGACCGGCGACGATGACCGCCGAGCGCCGCCCGAACAGGCAGGGGAGACACCTTCGGTGGGAGTCGTGACAAAGTGGGTGAATTGGACCGTTTTCCTGTCTTGCTACGCATTCAAAATGTAACGAGTACTTTTGGGTGTCAGGTGAAATGTATGGAGTAAAAAGTACATTATGTTATTTAGGAATGTAGTGAAGTAAAAGTAAAAGTTGTCAAAAATATAAATAGTAAAGTTAAGGCAAATTTCAAAAAATAAAAACGGAAATATTACATTTACATAAGTATTCAGACCCTTTACTCAGTACTTTATTGAAGCACCTTTGGCAGCAATTACAGCCTTTTGTCCTCTTGGGTATGACGCTACAAGCTTGGCAAACCTGTATTTGGGGAGTTTCTCCCATTCTTCTCAAAGGTGAACCATTGCCCCAGTCTGAGGTCCTGCACACTCTGGAGAAGGTTTTCATCAACCATCTCTCAGTACTTTGCTTTGTTCATCTTTCCCTCGACCCTGACTAGTTTCCCAGTCCCTGCCGCTGAAAAAGATCCCCAAAGCATGATGCTGCCACCACCACTATGCTTTACCGTAAAGATGGTGCTAGGTTTCCTCTAGACGTGACGCTTGGCATTCAGGCCAAAGAGTTCAATCTTGGTTTCATCAGACCAGAGTCCTTTAGGTGCCTTTTGACAAACTCCAAGCGGGCTGTCATGTGCCTTTTACTGAGGAGTGGCTTCAGCCTGGCCACTCTAGATGAAGGTTCTCCCATCACCACAGAGGAATTCTGGACCTCTGTCAGAGTGACCATCACGTTCTTGGTCACCTCCCTGACCAAGGCCCTTCTCCCCCGATTGCTCAGTTTGGCCGGGTGGCAAGCTCTAGGAAGAGTCCACTGTGTTCTTGGGGACCTTCAATGCTGCAGAAATGTTTTGGTACCCTTCCCCAGATCTGTGCCTCGACACAATCCTGTCTCCGAGATCTACAGACAATTCCTTCGACCTCATGGCTTGTTTTTTTGCTCTGACATGCACTGTCAACTGTGGGACCTTATATAGACAGGTGTGTGCCTTTACAAATCATGTCCAATCAATTGAATTTACCACAGGTGGACTCCAATCAAGTTGTAGAAACATCTCAAGGATGACCAATGGAAACAAGATGCAGCTGAGCTCAGTTTCGAGTCTCATAGCAAAGGGTCTTATAATACTTAATACTTATGTAAATAAGGTATTTCTGTTTTTCATTTTTTATAAATTTGTTAAAAAATCTAAAAACCTGTTTCTGCTTTGTCATTATGGGGTATTCTGTGTAGATTAATGAGGGCATTTTTTAAAATTGTATACCTTTTAGAAAAAGTCAACGGGTCTGAATACTTTAAGAATGCACTGTATATCCCCAAAGGGTCTGAATGGATGTTGTATTGTATATGAGAACCACAACTACTCTAAGGTGAATTGTACATACAGGGAAGGGTTCAGCTCCCTCCTGGATGACGAAGCCCTCTATGAGGTGGGTGAGGACGTGGGGTTTGACCACAGCCTGTGGAGGGGGGGCTCTCTCCCCCTGGCCACCCCCCACACGGGACACTGAGAGGGCAGGGGAAGGAGAGGGAACAGGGGAGGGAGAAGGTGGACCAGTGCCTTAAAAAAAGATGGTTGAGGGGAGAGAAAGGATTTTATCATTTATTTTTGAACAATTTGAGCAAGGCTGACTGGCCACAGTGTCTAAATCTATGCAAATGTGAGGTTTTTGGAATCATGTATAGGTATGGATCAAAGGGAATTTGACATGTTGGTGGCTGGGCTATGGTGGAAAATGGTCTCCCTGCACTCTTATCCTTCCAGTGGTCGTAAAAGAGAGGAATGAGAAAGGCAAAGTATTTCAGACAAGTGGGCACATTCGTAGCTGACTCCTTACCTGCTTCCATGGCGGAGGAGGAGAGAGCAGGGGAGTGTTCACTCAGAGGAACAAGGTGGGGAGGGGGGGGACCATCTTCCTCATTGGCTGCATCTGACTCGGATTTCCTCTTCATCGACTTACCCTTTGAGGAATGTCATAATTTCACAAATGGAATCGACAACTGCTACGTAGTTTAGAAACATCAGTAATTTATAGTGTCATCAGTCATCATTAAGGAACAACTCACCTGGGGAGGCTGAGGACACACAGACTCTCCATTGGCAGCCACTACAGTGGATGCACTGCTCGCCTCAACCAACGGCAGGGGTAGAGTGAGGGAGGAACGGGAGAGGGTGGGAGGAGAGATGGCGGCCTGGGACTGAGAGGAGATGCTGGTGGCCAAGGTGCAATTTTGATTTGGATTCAGCCTAGGACTCTGATTGGCTTGTGCTTGCACGTGAGAAACATGGGCCAATGAGAGGGCTTCCTGGGCTGATTGAAGGCTTTTTAGACCCACCCCTTTGCCTAAACCCCCTCTCTCTCTGGATGCAATGGAGGCCACCATGGTGAGGAGGCTGGCGCTGTTGGAGCTATTTAGAAGGGTAGCTCCGTCCTGGGAACAGGCGTTCCGGGCCTGGACCAAGGCCAAAGCCTGGGGGTTTCCTATGGAGCTTGGCCTGGCCCCTACTATCTGGACTGGGATGTGCGGCGGAGGCTGGGCGGCACTAGTCTGGTTGTTTGCGGGGGGCGCGGGGAGGATGGGAGGTGGGTTGCGGGAGGGCAGTTGCAGTGGCATACGGAGACCCTGTTGAGTTTTGGGCTGGATTGGAATGGGACCGTTCCCATGGCCTCCCTTGTCGTTAATAGTGCTTTTCTGCAGAGGCTGAACCACCAGCGTTTGAGTACTAACATTGGGCTTGATGGTGGCAGCACCCATCTGGTAACTGTGGGACTGAGTGGGTGCACTGGAGGTGGGCACCAGAATGTGCGTCGCCGCGGCGGCCGAGTTCACCGTGGTGATAGCCCCGCCCCGGCCAAAGTTGGGTCCGGAAAGGAGGAGCTGTGAGAGTGGGACAGAGGTGGAGGGTGAGGAGGGGGTGTTAGAGTGGTGGTTGCCCGTCTTGAGGTTGAGAGAGGAGAGGTTAGCGTTGGAGCTCTGGATGTAGGTGGGGATCTTGATGTGGGACTGTTGCAGTTGGGTTGGTTTAGTGGGAGACTGCTGAGTGGACTGGTTGAACTGCTGGTGAGATGACTGTATAAGGGAGTAGGTTGCTGGAAAAGAATTAGGGAAATGAATAACTAAGAGGTAAGTAAGTATGCTAAGTATGTAGAGCTAAGTATGCTGCGACTTCACTCCCCACCTATTTCACCCCTCTCTGGGGTTTCAGTCTTGACCCCGACTCCCTTGGGACTGCCGACACATCGCAAAGCCAGGTTCTGCACCTGGCCCAGAGAGAAAGGAGAGATGAGTTTATGAGGATTGATGGAAAGAAAAGGCCAGAGAGAGGGATGCAAGAGAAGTACAAGCATGAGTTTCACCAATTTCAGAGTATAACACTGTGGTTTTACTGCACAAAAATTCTAGATGTTTACTGGTCCCAGATCTGTTTGTGCTGTAATGACCACAGGAACTGGCAAGACAGCAACAACAGATCTGGGAAGAAGCTATTCTAGATTACATCACTAAAGCAGGACTCACTCCAATGCTCTCCGTCACAAATACAAAGTTGATCCATACCTGGTCATTGTCTGATTGGTTGCTGGAGGAAGTAGGTGTAACTTCCTGTTGTTGCTGCTGCTGAGTCTGTGGCTGCTGGGTGACCGTTGCCATGGCAGCGGTTGTCGTGCTACCAGGCATAAAGATGAGTTGTGAGGAGAGGGGAGCCCTCAGAGACCGGTTCACCTAGAGTACAACAAAATAGACAGTCAATCAAACAGTCCCTTCATGGAGACAAATGACAAAAGCAGATACAATACTCACACTCCTGAGCCAAGCCCGAACCACACCAAGCTAAGCTGTACTGTGCTGACCTGTTTATGAATCCACTGTAGTGGAATTGGAACTGTGCTGAAAATATCTGAGACAGCAAAGTTTTGTTCGGGTCGGCCATATAGTGTGAATCAGGCAATGGTGCATGTGTTCTCACTCTCAGATACATCTGTCCCTGTCCTGCTGCACTCCCACCCAGCAGCACTGATTGGCTTATGGTGGATGTCCCGGAAGAGCCTGGGCCTATAGCGCGGGTGCTGTTTATGGCCCCTCCCCCAGAAGTGGTTACGTTCACCTGAAGGGGAAAGAAAAAAGGGGATTTGACAACAACCAAAGCAAACTGTATTGACTAGTCTGGAGACAATTAAACAATGGAAGTGCCAGATGTTCAAACTGAAAACGATGGTTTCACGCAAATATCACTGGAGTTCCCTATTTGAAGCTGTATTTGTGTCAATGACACCCATTCTGCCAGTTACATTCTGTTAAATGTCCACAAAGCACACACATCCCTGGGTCGCTCCTCTTGTCAGTTCCCTGCAGCTAGCGACTGGAACGAGCTGCAACAAACACTCAAACTGGACAGTTTTATCCCAATCTCTTCATTCAAAGACTCCATCATGGACACTCTCACTGACAGTTGTGACTGCTTCGAGTGATGTATTGTTGTCTCTATCTTCTTGCCCTTGTGCTGTTGACCGTGCCCAATAATGATTGTACCATGTTATGCTGCTGCCATGATGTGTTTCTACCATGTTGTTGTCATGTGGTGATGCAACCATGCTGTTGTTGTCTTAGGTCTCTCTTTATGTAGTGTTGTCTCTCTTGTTGGGATGTGTTTTGTCCTATATTTTTATTTGTAATCACCCGACCCCGCAGGAGGCCTTGTGCCTTTGGGTAGGCCGTCACTGTAAATAATCATTTGTTCTTAACTGACTTGCCTAGTTAAATAAAGTTTAAATAGAATCTAAGGAAAATTATCATGTGCTGTGCTAGTTCTGAAAGAGGCATGTATGTGTAAACGTACAGATGTGACTGTCGTGCTGGTGGTCTGAGAGGTGCTGTTGGTGGCAGGGCTGGACTGGCGACTGGCAGCAAAGGTCGCCTAGAACAGGGACAACAAGGAATAATGTAAAAAGCCATTGCCATAGTTTAGAGCAGAAAAAAACAGACTATGTACCAAACCTCATGACGACATATTGTACTGCCACCCTAACCTGAACATTCTGCCTTTTAAAATAGCAAACCAACTGTAACCTGACCATGTCAAAACAGCACCAATGTCCCCTATTCTGAGCATGCATTATTGGTACAGTTGAAGTTGGAAAGTTACATACACCTTAGCCAAATACATTTAAACTCAGTTTTTCACAATTCCTGACATTTAATCCTAGGAAAAATTAGGCCAGTTAGGATCAAAACTTTATTTGAAGAATGTGAAATGTCAGAATAATAGTAGAGATAATTATTTATTTCAGCTTTAATTTCTTTCATCACATTCCCAGTGGGTCAGAAGTTTACATACACTCAATTAGTATTTGGTAGCATTGCCTTTAAATTGTTTAACTTGGGTCAAACGTTTCAGGTAGCCTCCCACAAGCTTCCCACAATAAGTTGGGTACATTTTGGCCCATTCCTCCTGAGAGAGCTGGTGTTACTGAGTCAGGTTGGTAGGCTTCCTTGCTCGCACATGCTTTTTCAAGTCTGCCCACACATTTTCTATGGGATTGAGGTCAGGGCTTTGTGATGGCCACTCCAATACCTTGACTTTGTTGTCCTTAAGCCATTTTGCCACAACTTTGGAAGTGTGCTTGGGGTCATTGTCCATTTGGAAGACCCATTTGCGACCAAGCTTTAAATTAACTTCCTGACTGATGTCTTAAGATGTTGCTTCAATATATCCACATCATTTTCTTTCCTCATGAAGCCATCTATTTTGTGAAGTGCACCAGTCCCTCCTGCAGCAAAGCCCCCCCACAACTTGATGCTGCCACCCCCATGCTTCACGGTTGGGATGGTGTTCTTCGGCTTACAAGCCTCCCCCCTTTCCCTCCAAACATAACGATGGTCATTATGGCCAAACATATTTTTGTTTCATCAGACCACAGGACATTTCTCCAAAAAGTACGATCTTTGTCCCCATGTGCAGTTGCAAACTGTAGTCTGGCTTTTTTATGGCGGTTTTGGAGCAGTGGCTTCGTCCTTGCTGTGCGGCCTTTCAGGTTACGTATATATAGGACTCGTTTCACTGTGGATATAGATACTTTTGTACCCGTTTCCTCCAGCATCTTCACAAGGTCTTTTGCTGTTGTTCTGGGATTGATTTGCACTTTTCGCACCAAAGTACATTCATCTCTAGGAGACAGAACGCTTCTCCTTCCTGAGCGGTATGACGGCTGCGTGGCCCCATGGTGTTTATACTTGCGCACTATTGTTTGTACAGATGAACGTGGTACTTTCAGACGTTTGGAAATTGCTCTCAAGGATGAACCAGACTTGTGGAGGTCTACAATTATTTTTCTGAGGTCTTGGCTGATTTCTTTTGATTTTCTCATGTCAAGCAAAGAGGCACTGAGTTTGAAGGTAGGCTGTAACGCCCTGACCTTAGAGAGCCGTTTTATTTCTCTATTTGGTTAGGTCAGGGTGTGATTTGAGTGGTCATTCTATGTTTTCTATTTCTTTGTTTTTGGCCGAGTGTGGTTCCCAATCAGAGGCAGCTATCTATCGTTGTCTCTGATTGGGAATCATTCTTAGACAGCCTTTTTCTCACCTAATGTTGTGGGTAATTATTTATTTTCTGTGTGTGTTTGTGCGCGCCACGGTTGCTTCACGTTCGGTTGGTGTTTACCTGTTTTTTTGTGCAGGTTTCACTTTATTTAAAAAATGTGGAATTACATGCACGCTGCACCTTGACTCATCTATGACAGGGAGTTTGAAGACAGTGAACGTGACAGTAGGCCTTGAAATACATCCACAGCTACACCTCCAAGTGACTCAAATGATGTCAATTAGCTTATCAGAAGCTTCTAAAGCAATGGCATAATTGTCTGGAATTTTCCAAGCTGTTTAAAGGCACAGTCAACTTAGTGTATGTAAATGGAATTGGAATTGTGATACAGTGAATTATAAGTGAAATAAACTGTAAACAATTGTTGGAAAAATTACTTGTGTCATACCTAATCGATTTGCCAAAACTATAGTTTGTTATTAACAAGAAATTTGTGGAGTGGTTGAAAAAAATAGTTTTAATGACTCCAACCAAGTGCATGTAAACTTTCGACTTCAACTGTAGGTGTGGTTCATAAAGATGGTCCTTTACCTGTTGTACTGCAGCCAGGTTTTGTAGCTGGGCACTGTTGATCTGTTGCTGCAGCATTAGCTGCTGGAAGTACTGCGCTGCATTGGGCTGCCTCTGCAGCGCCTGAAGGGCCTTCAGTTGCACAAGATAGAAAACAGGGAGAGGGAGTAATGACATTGCACTGTCAATAGCAGGTTGATATACGATGGCTTGCACAGTGATAATGAGACAACTACGCTACAGGCAAGGATTACAGATGATCCTGTGTGACTATGAGTACAATTTGTGATTGCCATGTCAGAAAAAGGCATAGACTATACATAATATTCCCATTCATATGCATACACACCTGTGCACACGCACACCCACACGTACTGACCTGCACAGCCTGTCTCTCGTACAGGGACATGGAGTTCATTGGAGAGGGGCGGGAGTTCACTCCTGATGGAGTGGTTCCATTGGTAGAGCCCTGATTTTGGTCCCCATCTGTCTCCATCACTGAGGAAAAGAAGAGAAGCTTTCAATCAAATGCTGCCAAGAAAACAATGTCAAAAGACCTATCAGTCACTGGTGGAAGGTAAAATATTATCCACACTACAGCTTTGTGGAGCTGTAAGGTGTGGAATACATCTGTCATGCATGGATAACTAACATCTGTATTTACATGTTGACAAGATTGTATCTATCAATCAAGAATGCCATTCCTCCGTTCACTCCTTCACGTGACTGCTTGCAAACATTTGATTGTCATGCAACATACATGCAATACATCCTAAACTAGTAATACATTCATTGTTAGTCGCTTGCAAGGTAAAACATTATAAGATAGCTAGCTGTCCACATGTTATGCAGCTCACTTGTTTCACTATAATTAAAAGCAAGTTGAGTGCTGTTAGCTCGTACAGTAGTTAACTAGCTAGCTACAGTAACTAGTTGCAGACAGTGATAGCACAAAAACTAGCTACTGTAACTAGCTAGCTACCCATGAGCACCGTATGCTGCAAATCCCTTGCTCACCGTGGACGTTGGTGTATTGCCACCTATGTTTCTATCTCGACTTCAATGCGTAGCAGTATGCAACAATTCCTTTTGCACGACGATATTACAGTACATTCAATTGGGTTGTTGACAGTTTGCATAAATTTGGGTGGAGGACAACGCCTCCTTCTGATGTTTTGACGTTTTCCGGCGCAATGGAATGACGGCGCACGTAGGTCGCCTGCCAAAATGTGTAACAACAACATAGTTATTACAACGTAATATCTACCTGCCATAGAACACGGTTAATATGTAATTCATTGCGACAATGTATGTGATGCTTCCTGTTACATTGTAGCTGCATCATGAAATAATCATTCGAGCAGCCTTGTGCATCCGCTACAATGAATTTGATTACCCCAATTGTGTGACCATACAAACATTTTCCAGAAATCATTGTTTCACCAATGTAAAATGAGCGAAACCGTTTTACCTTCTAGTTAACTTAGATGCGTTTATAAGTAAAGCTACCATTACACTTTTATTGTATTTTAAAACGAGGTTTAAAAAATGTACTTACTTTGGCCACTTTCTTTCCTTCGAAGCTTCAAACTCTAAACCTGTCACTCAAAAGGATCTCTGTCAACATCACCTAATCCCAAATCATGTTGAAAGACTATGTCCAGATGAAGTACACAAACAAACAACCAGGAATTGCTGTTTGTAATGCCACCTGGTGGATGTAAATTAGGTTAATAAAGCAAAACGCTGACTTTGTACTTGCCAACGATAGTATCAGAAGGCTTGGGTGTTTGTTACATGTGGGATATTTTATTTAACATTGTATTCATATATACAAACATAAGTGAAACGAATACATGTAACATATGAGGGTGCATGTTTGATGTAATGTTTCATTTTCTCAAAAGCTATTGTTATAGCCAGATTTATACTGTTTGTGTGATACATTTTCCCAATACAGGACCATTATCTGCACTTCGCATGATCTTGAAATATTAATATGACCACATTTTTTAAATTCAATACCAACATGGATTATTTCATACATTTTCATTTCAATTCTTTATGGCAGAGACTATAGACATTGCTTAAATGCCCTTTGTTTGGTGCCTTATGGAGAATAAGAGTACACGACTTTAGAAGCAGGAAGAATGTGTTCACAGACACATACGGTACACATTAGCTGAAAGGTGCTGAAGAGGCGGAGCAAATAAACAGCCGAAACATGGACCTCATAAACACGATCACTCAAAGCAAACGGAAGGCCATGAAACAAAGGCCATGGACAAAATCGACATTAATAGCAATACCAACAGCATGGGTAAAACCCCATTTCAAAACAACATGGTTTTCTGAAGTCAATTGGAATAGATATCTGTGACAATAGAGGACACAATCCTAAAAAATACAAATAAACACTTTTTTTAGGTGTATACTAAGCAAGTGGATGGCAAGTGGAAAGTGGAAGAGGGGGAGGATGAGGGAAGCACTGTTGTGGAGCAGTGGTAAGGAAACTGGTTTTATTTCCAGTGTATATTTTGACATAAATAATACTTTAACCACAAAGTTAATAGAGCAATTGTGTCTCAATGCTTCAGCGTATTACTAGGAAACAAATCTAAATAGTTGTTCACTCATTGGATGATGGGCACCCCATAAGTCAGAACAAGTACACATTCAACATATAAATATTATTTCTGAAATACATATTTACAAATAAATACTCTCCTAACTGTGTACAGTAAGTGAATGTGCATATGGTAGCTGGGTATGGTTGAGTTAGTACAGTATTGCAGTCTTGTTAACAGTAGTGAGGGAGTGCAGCCACTGAATAACGTTTTCTCCTAAGAGTAGAGGTCAAATACTGAACACTACCATCAAAGGAATGTATTTTCCCCAGTGCAACACATATCATATATCCACCATATATTATATTAATACGGAACCAAGCCATGACCCTGTGTCATCTTTCTGAGCAAAATAAATAGTGATTGCGCTTGGAGCAAAATTTACTACATATCTTTTACACAACCACAAAAAAATAAACATTTATCGACTCTATCTATACAATGAAATCTTTAAACAAATTACTATTTTTAAAAATTTTCCACATGGTAATTGTCAGACAAATGGTCACAAAGTAGAGTAATTAAAAAGCAATTTTGCACAAATCCTCACATTTGGTCACAACTATTGTGGTATTTCAAATCCACATTGAATAGACAACCGTCACAATTTTATATTCCTTCTTTTTTTTACTGAATGCTCTCACTGCAGAAAAATTCAAAATTGCACTCAATACCATAGAGTCCTTTGTTATCTATGGTTGATTCTAATCGAATCCAAGTTCATAACATCACAACACATATCATAATCTATTATAATCTAATATCCAAAATAACTATCTTTATTCATGTTACCCATCCTTTATATAAAGTTTCATCCTTTTTCACTTGAAACCTCTATTGCAGTCGCCTTAGTCAATATAGTTAAATGCAATTCTACGCTATCCTAAAGTATTTTTCTAATAGGCTAGCTGTAAAAGCACTCCCTCAGGTAAATATTTATCAAATGATTACTTATGTTAATTCATTTGCCTTAAAGTGTTTTTTAAAGAGTATATTAGCTATTGTGGAGTTTTAATTGATTTCTATTTGGTTAATACGGTGCAGCTTAAGTTAAAGTGAAAGATGTACTCTCTTACTTCATCAACCATCCAAATGTGATTCTTTATCAGTGGATTCTTACATTGAATATAGGGTAAAAGCATATCATTTTGATCACGAATATATCTGTTGAAAGAAAATGCCAAGTATGATCATTCTGGGATTATTGGGTTATTTAAAAAAGCTATTTCTAAACCAAGAAAGCAAACCAATGCAATTGACCCTAATCTACAGTTTTACTATTAAAACTACTATTAACTAGAAACACTATTGAGGTTGTTTGTTTTGACTAGGCCCACTTTGCTCTTCAAATTATGATGCACTCAGTAAAAGGCAAAACAATTCAATAATAGTTTTGACCTATAAATTGAGAACACTTCCAAGAAGATATTACACATGAAAGAAATCCTAGCTACCGTATTCCACCAAAATAAGTGTGCATTGTGGCTTTCCATGTACACGAAAAGTATATTTCCCGTCACCTCAATCACTCATCCCCATGTACCTGAACTCCCAAAGAATTAAGCTTGTATCTGTTTTTGAACCTGCTGACCCCAAACACCTGACATTTAACCCTCGACCTGACACAGGGTTCTACAAGCTCGCCTGTACAGTTGAGATGGACTTATCCTCTGCTGCTGCCGCTCCCACCAATGGGACCTTCTCCTTGATGGGCGAGGCAGGAAGTGTTACGCTGCTACTAGTGGGAGGAGCTTCCACAGAGGTGGTGGGGGGCGGGGGGGCCCCGCCAAACTCGCGGGCGATCTCGTCAAAGGTCTTGCCCTTTGTTTCTGGGACTTTGATGAAGGTGAAGATGAAGAAGAAGATGAGTAAGATCATGAAGATGATAAAGACGTATGGCCCGCACAGCTCCTACAGAATTACAAACAAAGAGAGAGAAAAAGAGTGGAAGTCTAATTATTCTAATGATTCACTGTATGACTATGTGAAGTGTTTACTTAAGTGAAAGTTAGAATTCGCCCCTAATGGGAAACCTAGAGAAACCTCTCACACCTCCAGTTTGGGGAAGCTGACTCCCACCAGGAAGTTGGCGGTCCAGTTGCAGCAGCCGGCCACGGCTATGGCGGCCGGCCGCGGACCCTGGGAGAAGAGCTCTGCCACTATGAACCATGGGATAGGTCCAGGCCCCATCTCAAACATGGCCACGAACAGAAACACTGCCCCGATGCTCAGGTAGCTCAGAGACGAGTAGCCCTTCTACTCAGAGGGAGGGAGGGAGGTAAGGAAGGAAGGAAGGAAGAAAGGGAGGGAGGGAGGGAGATAGAGAGAAAGGAAATGGAGATTGTGATCAATAATAGCAATGAAACTGAATTACTGTAATTAATGACATATCTGTTATGTTGAATGACAACCAATAGAAACTGACACCCACCAACAGGAGGGCAATAGTCATGAGCAGGGCACTGATGGCCATTCCGGCCAATCCGACGAGATGCAAAGTCCTTCGTCCCACCCTCTCGACCAGGAAGAGCTGACAAAAACAGAGAAAGAAGTTACCTTACAGTAAACATACATTACATTCACATAAAAACTCAATAAACACTACTGTAACACATGCAGCATGTTATACGTACAGATACCACTGTAAAGACAGTGTTAACAGCTCCTGCTCCAATAGTGGCATAAATGGGTTGGGTGACACCGGCTGACTCAAAGATACCAGTTGAATAGTAGAACACCTGAACAGGGTTGGGGGAGGGAGACAATAGGATTATGTTCTTGATCTGCAGCAAAGCCATGATCTATGAATAGGTAGCCACATCTTATCAAAGTGGTCTTTTTATCACACTGTTACACTGTGGAGTTGCCGTACGCCCGTTAAATCATGTTTAATCCATTGAACAATACAAACAAATCTCCCAAACATGCAATCATTGAGAATATAAGGCAGGTTGAATGCACCTGCCATTCAACTATGCATAGGCAGCTGCAGTTTCTCTCTGTATGAAGGTCGGGTCATCTTCATAAGGGCACACCGTAGCAGATAGTCTCTGTCTCTGCTTTTTTCCGCTGTTTCGTGCCTAGTGAATACGACCCTGTATTGTTAGGCTGTCCTCTGAGATATCCTTGGTGGCACTTAAATGAATTAGAATGTGTTTGTACTGTGGCCCCCTGGGAGTCATAGTTCACTCACAGCATTGATTCCGGAGAGCTGCTGGGAGAGGTGGAGCATGACGGCGATGAGGAGCGGCTGCCGATAGGCTGCGGTGCGGAACAGCTCGAGGATGGTCACTTTCTTCTCCATGGCCATCTTGGAACTCTCCTCCTTCATCTCCTGCATGTCTTTACTCACATCCTCTGTGCCACGCAGACGCACCAGGGCTGGGGGGAGAAACCGGTGGAGTGAGAGGGACAGATAAGTGACACCACGATGGAGAGTAAAGGACATACAAGTTGTAAAAGGAGAGATTGTATTTGTGAAATCATTAGGTAACTAGAAAGTCAACCAATGACAATATGTTCAAGAAAATATTGAAATATGTTAGGTGCATAAGACATCTATAAAGGCCCGGTGCAGTCAAAAATGTGATTTTCCTGTGTTTTATATATATTTCCACACTATAAATGTTGATGATGATAATGCCCTTTTAGTGTAAGAGCTAGAAAAAAATGCCTGGAATTTCAGGCTGTTTTAGTGGGATTGAGTTTTGGTCTGCTTGGTGACATCATCATGCGGTCAATTAGTTAATAGACTAATAAGAAAGAGAGCTCCAAACCTCTATGCCAATACAAGTTTCCCCTCCCCACGCAGACCACACCCAGATAGTCGTAACAAAATTATTGCTGAGAAATTGCTCTTTGATAAGAAGCTATTTTTGGTTTCTTTTTGACCATTTTCATTTAAAACAATCATAGTATGGTACTTAGTTGTTACCCAGAACTTATTTGATATTGATATAAAATCCTACACATTGGTGCGACTGGCTTCCAGGTTAAGCGAGCAGTGCGGCTTGGCGGGATCGTGTTTCGGAGGACACATGGCTCTCGACCTTTTCCTCTCCCGAATCCGTACGGGAGTTGCAGCGATGGGACAAGACTGTAATTACCAATTGGGTAGACAAATCGTTTTTTCTATTAAATGACTGCATTGGACCTTTAACACATCCGTTGTGTACATTGTCAAGCAGACTAGCGATCATAGCACCAACATTAAAACCTGCCTGCGTTGTTGTTGTTTGTTCAGTATCTGTCCATGGTAGAGCCAGTTCTTACATAACGTTATCAATCTTTTTTCCCCCTTTTTTATTTAAATGTTTTTGCCCACAGGACTGCCGCAGACCGGATGTTTTGTTTGTCGCACCATTCTCAGTAAACCCTAGACACTGTTATGCATGAAAAGCTCACTACGTAATTTATCTGCAAATAGACACCATACCAGGTACATACAAGCTAAAATAGGAGCTAAAAATGAAAGCCTTTCCATTTATCTTCCTGACAAATCAGAGTTCCTGACGAACCAGAGTAAATGACTGCATTTCGAGCATAGAAATATAATTACTAGAATGTGCAAAGCACCTCAAACCCCAACAATTTGATGGTTTCTATGGTTTGGAGCACCCACCTTTGCGGGCCTGCTCCTCCTTGTTCTGGTTGATGAGGAGGAAGCGAGGGCTCTCAGGACAGAAGGGCAGCAGGATACACTGCAGCACGGCCGGGATGACCGTCAGTGCCAGCAGCAGAGGCCACAGCTTGTCCGACCCCAGCAGAGACTCCAAACCAAAGATCTACAACACAGAGAGGTTTAAGTAGGATTAACTTTACTACCAGTAATGTTTCATTCGCAGTTTACATGCAAACATTAATGGAATATGCTGTACATTGATGGGATTGGAAGCACTGATGGGATGGATATACACTATGGTAGATAGGATTCAACTATGGCAGTTCTATAAAGGGATTCAAATTGGAGAAGGTTTCATGACAGTGTATGGGAGAAAATGAAGGGGAGGAATATTACTAATTGTATTCCTAGAGCAAGATGTAGTCGCTCATTAAAAACTCATTTAATACTCATTAAATCATTTGAATAATGAGAAAATAATTTGAAAAAGATATTACTCCAATGTTAAGAGACAAGTAAATCAGAATGTCTGCCAGTTACGACTTAATCATATAAGCAGTGGTGTAATGGAGGGTAAACGGAAGTAAACGCCGTTTAGGCATCTTTTTTTATTTTACACAGGCATTAGGGAGCGTAACTTTATTCTCCCCGAACGGCAATCATGGTTGTTTGTTTTTAACTACATCACTGCATAAAATAATACTTCCACACATTAAACAGAATATTCTTACATGGGGACTTTATTCCCAGTATCATAAGCAAAGACATGGTATGGTAAGGTACGTGTTTAGACTATTCCTATGTTAAAGGACAGAAAATCAAGATGGCTGCCATCGAGGACCGACCTGAGCCACCAGGATGCCAATCACCACGCCCAGCTGGTGCAAGGTGCCGAAGGCGCCTCGGAGAGGGGTGGGGGACAGCTCCCCCACATACATGGGCGTAAGGCCGGTAAAGAGGCCGCAGAAGAGGCCAATGACGAGGCGTCCAGCGATGACCATCTCATAGGAGGAGCAAATGGTGGAGAAACCCATGAGGAGGCCTCCGAACACAGCCAGGATGTTGACCAGGAACATGGACAATTTCCTTTATCCCAATACCCAGAGACACACACAGATTGGAGGCTTCAGAGACAAAGTGTTGCACAGAGTAAGAGATAGACAGATAGAGGTTAAGATGTAGAGGGAGGAGGAAACAGAGCAACCATTCGAACCACTCTCCACTGATTCCTTGGAGCCTCATTGGTTCCTGCAGTGTAGCAGAGGCAGAAACAGACCAAGGAAAGGCAGAGAACCAGAACTGAAGAGTGACCAAATTCACTCCTAGGATAAAAATCCCAAAACTGTCAATTTTATTTTATACCTTTATTTAACAAGGCAAGTCAGTTAAGAACAAATTCTTATTTTCAATGATGGCCTAGGAACAGTGGGTTAACTGCCTTGTTCAGGGGCAGAACAACAGATTATTACCTTGTCAGCTCGGAGATTCAATCCTGCAACCTTTCGGTTACAAGTCCAACGCTCTGCTGCCCCGGCTACCTGCTGCCCCGCTCAAGAAACGTTATTCACAGCTGATTGTTCTGCCATAGACAATACGTGTGGGTAGCTAATAAAGGTGTGTGTGTTTTTTTCTCATCAGGGAAGATGATTGACAATGGGCTAGAAATGTTATTCTAAGTATGCTGGCTCAAATAATATTGTTACAGTGTGTGAAGGTGCAGTGGTTTTTAATTTACAAGTCAAACATTTTGGTTTTTGCATTGAAAACTTCACTTCCTACCCTGTTCCAAAATGTGAACATTAGAAAACTATCGATAGTTAGTGAAGAATGGCATCGGCGTGAAATAGGTGAATACTGGGGTCACCATGTCATGTTTTGTCTTATATTGTCTTGTCATTTTGCTTTTCCTTCTGTTCGTTTTCCCCCTGCTGGTCTTTTTAGGTTCGTTCCCCTTTTTCTCTCTCCCTCTCTCTCTCTCTTCTCTCTATCGTTCCGTTCCTGCTCCCAGCTGTTCCTATTCCCCTAATCAATCATTTAGTCTTCCCACACCTGTTCCCTATCTTTTCCCCTGATTAGAGTCCCTATTTCTCTCCTTGTTTTCCGTTTCTGTCCTGTCGGATCCTTGTTTATTGTTCACCGTGCTGTGTCTTTGTATCGCCCTGTCGTGTCGTGTTTCCCTCAGATGCTGCGTGGTGAGCAGGTGTCTGAGTCTGCTACGGTCAAGTGCCTTCCCGAGGCAACCTGCAGTTTATTATCGAGTCTCCAGTCAGTTCTCGTGATTACGAGTGGAATTGTTTTTATGCTTTATTTACCGCTCCGATTTGTCTAGGAGTATTGCTATTTCCTTAAACTGGATTAAAGACTCTGTTTTCGCCAAGTCGCTTTTGGGTCCTCATTCACCTGCATAACAGAAGGATCCGACCAAAGAATGGACCCAGCGACTACAGACGCTCGTAACACTGCCGTCGAGATCCAAGGAGCCATGCTCGGCAGACACGAGCAGGAATTGTCTGCTGCTCGTCATGCCATGGAGAACCTGGCCGCTCAGGTTTCCGACCTCTCTGGACAGTTCCAGAGTCTTCGTCTCGTGCCACCTGTTACTTCCTGGTCAGCCGAGCCTCCGGAACCTAGGGTTAATAACCCACCTTGCTACTCCGGGCAGCCCAAGGAGTGCCGCTCCTTTCTCACCCAGTGTGATATTGTGTTCTCTCTCCAACCCAACACATACTCTAGAGAGAGAGCTCGGGTTGCTTACGTCATTTCACTCCTTACTGGCCGGGCTCGAGAGTGGGGCACAGCTATCTGGGAGGCAAGGGCTGATTGTTCAAACAATTACCAGAACTTTAAAGAGGAGATGATTCGGGTTTTTGACCGTTCAGTTTTTGGTAGGGAGGCTTCTAGGGCCCTGGCTTCCCTATGCCAAGGTGATCGATCCATAACGGATTACTCTATAGAGTTTTGCACTCTTGCTGCCTCTAGTGACTGGAACGAGCCGGCGCTGCTCGCTCGTTTTCTGGAGGGACTCCACGCAGTGGTTAAAGATGAGATTCTCTCCCGGGAGGTTCCTTCCAGTGTGGACTCTTTGATTGCTCTCGCCATCCGCATAGAACGACGGGTAGATCTTCGTCACCAAGCTCGTGGAAGAGAGCTCGCGTCAACGGTGTTTCCCTGCTCCGCATCGCAACCATCTCCCTCCTCTGGCTCAGAGACTGAGCCCATGCAGCTGGGAGGTATTCGCATCTCGACTAAGGAGAGGGAACGGAGGATCACCAACCGCCTGTGCCTCTATTGCGGATTTGATGGACATTTTGTCAATTAATGTCCAGTAAAAGCCAGAGCTCATCAGTAAGCGGAGGGCTACTGGTGAGCGCTACTACTCAGGTCTCTCCATCTAGATCCTGTACTACTATGTCGGTCCATCTACGCTGGACCGGTTCGGGTGCTACATGCAGTGCCTTGATAGACTCTGGGGCTGAGGGTTGTTTCATGGACGAAGCATGGGCTCGGAAACATGACATTCCTTTCAGACAGTTAGACAAGCCTACGCCCATGTTCGCCTTAGATGGTAGTCATCTTCCCAGTATCAGATTTGAGACACTACCTTTAACCCTCACAGTATCTGGTAACCACAGTGAGACTATTTCTTTTTTGATTTTTCGTTCACCTTTTACACCTGTTGTTTTGGGTCATCCCTGGCTAGTATGTCATAATCCTTCTATTAATTGGTCTAGTAATTCTATCCTATCCTGGAACGTTTCTTGTCATGTGAAGTGTTTAATGTCTGCCATCCCTCCCATTTCTTTTGTCCCCACTTCTCAGGAGGAACCTGGCGATTTGACAGGAGTGCCGGAGGAATATCATGATCTGCGCACGGTCTTCAGTCGGTCCCGAGCCAACTCCCTTCCTCCTCACCGGTCGTATGATTGTAGTATTGATCTCCTTCCGGGGACCACTCCTCCTCGGGGTAGACTATACTCTCTGTCGGCTCCCGAACGTAAGGCTCTCGAGGATTATTTGTCTGTGTCTCTTGACGCCGGTACCATAGTGCCTTCTTCCTCTCCGGCCGGGGCGGGGTTTTTTTTTGTTAAGAAAAAAGACGGTACTCTGCGCCCCTGCGTGGATTATCGAGGGCTGAATGACATAACGGTTAAGAATCGTTATCCGCTTCCCCTTATGTCATCAGCCTTCGAGATTCTGCAGGGAGCCAGGTGCTTTACTAAGTTGGACCTTCGTAACGCTTACCATCTCGTGCGCATCAGAGAGGGGGACGAGTGGAAAACGGCGTTTAACACTCCGTTAGGGCATTTTGAGTACCGGGTTCTGCCGTTTGGTCTCGCCAATGCGCCAGCTGTTTTTCAGGCATTAGTTAATGATGTTC
This sequence comes from Oncorhynchus gorbuscha, assembly GCF_021184085.1. Classification (NCBI taxonomy): domain Eukaryota; kingdom Metazoa; phylum Chordata; class Actinopteri; order Salmoniformes; family Salmonidae; genus Oncorhynchus; species Oncorhynchus gorbuscha. The sequence goes on from NC_060181.1 coordinate 39,300,323, forward strand.
TGAGAGACATGCTGAACATCTTTGTTTTTGTCTACCTTGACGATATCCTGATTTTTTCACCGTCACTCGAGATTCATGTTCAGCACGTTCGACGTGTTCTCCAGCACCTTTTAGAGAATTGTCTCTACGTGAAGGCTGAGAAGTGTTCTTTTCATGTCTCCTCCGTTACTTTTCTCGGTTCCGTTATTTCCGCTGAAGGCATTCAGATGGATTCCGCTAAGGTCCAAGCTGTCAGTGAGTGGCCCGTTCCAAGGTCACGTGTCGAGTTGCAGCGCTTTCTAGGTTTCGCTAATTTCTATCGGCGTTTCATTCGTAATTTCGGTCAAGTTGCTGCCCCTCTCACAGCTCTTACTTCTGTCAAGACGTGTTTTAAGTGGTCCGGTTCCGCCCAGGGAGCTTTTGATCTTCTAAAAGAACGTTTTACGGCCGCTCCTATCCTCGTTACTCCTGACGTCACTAGACAATTCATTGCCGAGGTTGACGCTTCAGAGGTAGGCGTGGGAGCCATTCTATCCCAGCGCTTCCAGTCTGACGATAAGGTTCATCCTTGCGCTTATTCTTCTCATCGCCTGTCGCCATCTGAACGCAACTATGATGTGGGTAACCGCGAACTGCTCGCCATCCGCTTAGCCCTAGGCGAATGGCGACAGTGGTTGGAGGGGGCGACCGTTCCTTTTGTCGTTTGGACAGACCATAAGAACCTTGAGTACATCCGTTCTGCCAAACGACTTAATGCTCGTCAAGCTCGTTGGGCGTTATTTTTCGCTCGTTTCGAGTTTGTGATTTCTTACCGTCCGGGTAGCAAGAACACCAAGCCTGATGCCTTATCCCGTCTTTTTAGTTCTTCTGTGGCTTCTACTGATCCCGAGGGGATTCTTCCTTATGGGCGTGTTGTCGGGTTGACAGTCTGGGATTGAAAGACAGGTTAAGCAAGCACTCACGCACACTGCGTCTCCGCGCGCTTGTCCTAGTAACCTTCTTTTCGTTCCTGTTTCCACTCGTCTGGCTGTTCTTCAGTGGGCTCACTCTGCCAAGTTAGCTGGTCATCCCGGTGTTCGAGGCACTCTTGCTTCTATTCGCCAGCGCTTTTGGTGGCCGACTCAGGAGCGTGACACGCGCCGTTTCGTGGCTGCTTGTTCGGACTGCGCGCAGACTAAGTCAGGTAACTCTCCTCCTGCCGGTCGTCTCAGACCGCTCCCCATTCCTTCTCGACCATGGTCTCACATCGCCCTAGACCTCATTACAGGTCTGCCTTTGTCTGCGGGGAAGACTGTGATTCTTACGGTTGTCGATAGGTTCTCTAAGGCGGCACATTTCATTCCTCTCGCTAAACTTCCTTCCGCTAAGGAGACGGCACAAATCATCATCGAGAATGTGTTCAGAATTCATGGCCTCCCGTTAGACGCCGTTTCAGACAGAGGTCCGCAATTCACGTCACAGTTTTGGAGGGAGTTCTGTCGTTTGATTGGTGCGTCCGTCAGTCTCTCTTCCGGGTTTCATCCCCAGTCTAACGGTCAAGCAGAGAGGGCCAATCAGACGATTGGTCGCATACTACGCAGCCTTTCTTTCAGAAACCCTGCGTCTTGGGCAGAACAGCTCCCCTGGGCAGAATACGCTCACAACTCGCTTCCTTCGTCTGCTACCGGGTTATCTCCGTTTCAGAGTAGTCTGGGTTACCAGCCTCCTCTGTTCTCATCCCAGCTTGCCGAGTCCAGCGTTCCCTCCGCTCAAGCGTTTGTCCAACGTTGTGAGCGCACCTGGAGGAGGGTGAGGTCTGCACTTTGCTGTTACAGGGCACAGACTGTGAGAGCCGCCAATAAACGTAGGATTAAGAGTCCTAGGTATTGTTGCGGCCAGAGAGTGTGGCTTTCCACTCGCAACCTTCCTCTTACGACAGCTTCTCGTAAGTTGACTCCGCGGTTCATTGGTCCGTTCCGTGTCTCCCAGGTCGTCAATCCTGTCGCTGTGCGACTGCTTCTTCCGCGACATCTTCGTCGCGTCCATCCTGTCTTCCATGTCTCCTGTGTCAAGCCCTTTCTTCGCACCCCCGTTCGTCTTCCCTCCCCCCCCTCCCGTCCTTGTCGAGAGCGCACCTATTTACAAGGTACGTAGGATCATGGACATGCGTTCTCGGGGACGGGGTCACCAATACTTAGTGGATTGGGAGGGTTACGGTCCTGAGGAGAGGAGTTGGGTTCCGTCTCGGGACGTGCTGGACCGTTCACTGATTGATGATTTCCTCCGTTGCCGCCAGGATTCCTCCTCGAGTGCGCCAGGAGGCGCTCGGTGAGTGGGGGGGGTACTGTCATGTTTTGTCTTATATTGTCTTGTCATTTTGCTTTTCCTTCTGTTCGTTTCTCTTTTTCTCTCTCCCTCTCTCTCTCTCTTCTCTCTATCGTTCCGTTCCTGCTCCCAGCTGTTCCTATTCCCCTAATCAATCATTTAGTCTTCCCACACCTGTTCCCTATCTTTTCCCCTGATTAGAGTCCCTATTTCTCCCCTTGTTTTCCGTTTCTGTCCTGTCGGATCCTTGTTTATTGTTCACCGTGCTGTGTCTTTGTATCGCCCTGTCGTGTCGTGTTTCCCTCAGATGCTGCATGGTGAGCAGGTGTCTGAGTCTGCTACGGTCAAGTGCCTTCCCGAGGCAACCTGCAGTTTATTATCGAGTCTCCAGTCAGTTCTCGTGATTACGAGTGGAATTGTTTTTAATGCTTTATTTACCGCTCCGATTTGTCTAGGAGTATTGCTATTTCCTTAAACTGGATTAAAGACTCTGTTTTTGCCAAGTCGCTTTTGGGTCCTCATTCACCTGCATAACACACCACTCACCTCCCAAATCTGTCTGCCATCACTCCGACGCTGAAGGAGCCCACCATGCCGCCCACACTAAAGATGGCCACCGACAAGCTCCACACAATGGTGCACGTTCCTGGTTTGATGGGCTCGGCATACCTCTCCATCCATGTGTTATTGAAGAAGGCCCGCAGTTTCTGAGCAGAAAGAGAGAGAGAGAGAGAGAGAGAGAGACAGAGAGACAGTGAGACAGAGAGATAGAGAATAAATCAAATGAGAGGGAGGGAGAGAAAAAGATCAGATATGAAGCATTACCAAGATACAACGTCTTGATTTAGCGCTTGATGAAGCACTGTGGAAAACAAATCAGTAGTACAATATCGACAAGCATAATGGAAAGTTATTAAGCAATGTAAAGTTTAACAAAACCAAATCCCACACATGCTTTCACTGTTATAAGAAAACACATAATTAGCCTACAAACCTGTTCAGGTGCATTAATGACCCCTGTGTTGTAGCCAAACTGCAGCGAGCCAATGACTGCAGTGGCCAGGGAGAACAGGAGGTATCCTGTCACCTGCTTTTTCTGTTAGAGACAGAATGGGGAGAGTGTGTGTTATTATGGATTTATGCAGGGGAAATTGAAATAGCATTTTTGAATGTGATACAAAACGAGGCAACGGTGTGCTTTAGGACCATGTGGATGCCCACGAGCGGTCAGGTAGGCTGTTTGGGGTGCTTATCCGACCAATTGTTTCATTTATTTTTATTACCTTTTTGGCCCCACCCACTTCTATAACCAAAGTTGTGCCCCTGGGTTAATGGCAGTACATTCTGATTAAGAGCCCATATAGTGTAAAACTAAAACACTGTCAGAGCAGAGACATTAGTACTGTTCTACATGCACTGTCTGTAAATGACATCATACAGAATTACAGGTTAAGATATTATAATGTCTCTGGCCAGGTGTCAAACCCAAGCCGTCTTAAAACAGTATTAATACTGAGGTAAAGCCTACACTTCCTGAGGTCTCAGAGGAGGTTGCGCGCATCATGTGAGCGTAGTTCACCAAACCACCTTTACTCTACTCTCAACCTCTACCACTACTGCATAATTACTTTTCATAAAAATGTTTGCAGGATGAAATCTCTTGAGATGCACCATCTTGTTTTCAAGTGTCCCCAACCCCCCCCCCCCCCCCCCAAAAAAAACAAAAAAAATTAACAATACAGAATAATAGAAGTAGACAGAATAATATGGCAACTGCTGTCTAATAACAATAGCAATGAAATAGTAATACCAAACTAAAACGTACATTAACAGCATAACAAACAGCATACAACTACGAATAGGCTTAGAACTAATAAAGACTACTGCTACAACTACTAATACAACTAACACAATTCAGTCCCTATAATATATACTGCACATGCATACAGTCCCAGTCAAACGTTTGGACACACCTTATTCATTAAACAAATACGGTAGAAGGAGGATGAGTCATACAGACAGACAGAGGTAGAACCGCGCTCCCCCTCAAACTGGTGTCTCCAGAGAAATGTTCAGATGGCAGCATAACACTTATCTGGTGTTCCAAAAAGATCCCAAAGCTGTTAGGTCTATTATTGTGGTACCATAACAAGGATAATTACGGTCAGGCTAGAAGGAAAGGCCTATGTTTAGCACCATCGAGCCACAAATAGTGAAGAGCCCAGATCAGGGTTATGAAATGTGCTTAGTTGTGATCTTATAGGTTGGATGGGACTGCGTGACTGTTGCCAATGACAAGGATTTTACCCTCCTCCATCAATGGGGCTTTTGTCATTCCTGTGCAAAATGTGTACTTGGCAAAAGAAACTGGCGCCAGTGTAGAGTTAATGCAACAATAATCAGTGTTGGCCAGCATTAACTTCTTCAACAGTCCCAGTCAAAAGTTTGGACACACCTACTCATTCCAGGGTTTTTCTTTATTTTTTATATTTTCTACATTGTAGAATAATAGCGAAGACATCAAAACTATGAAATAACACATCATGTAGTAATCAAAAAAGTGATAAACAAATCAAAACATATTGTATATTTGAGATCCTTCAAAGTAGCCACCCTTTGCCTTGATGATAGCTTTGCACAATCTTGGCATTCTCTCAAACAGCTTCATCTGGAATGCTTTTCCAACAGTCTTGAAGGAGTTCCCACATATGCTGAGCACTTGTTGGCTCCTTTTCCTTCACTCTGCGATCCAAATCATCCCAAACCATCTCAATTGGGTTGAGGTTGGGTGATTGTGGAGGACAGGTCATCTGATGCAGCACTCCATCACCCTCCTTCTTGGTTAAATAGATTTTACACAGCCTGGAGGTGTGTTGAGTCATTGTCCTCTTGAAAAACAAATGATTGTCCCAATAAACGCAAACCAGATGGGATGGCGTATCGCTGCAGAATGCTGTGGTAGCTATGCTAGTTAAGTGTGCCTTGAATTCGAAATAAATCACTGACACTGTCAGCAGCAAAGCACCCCCACACCATCACACCTCTACCTCCATGCTTCACGGTGCGAACCACACATGCAGAGATCACCCATTCAGCTACTCTGCATCTCACAAAGACACAGTGCAAATCTGAAACATTGCTCGTGTTTCTTGGCCCAAGCAAGTCTCTTCTTATTATTGGTGTCCTTTAGTAGTGGTTTCTTTGCAGCAATTAGACCATGAAGGCCTGATTCTCGTAGTCTCCTCTCAACAGTTGATGTTAAGATGTGTCTTTTACTTGAACTCTGTGAAGCATTTATTTGGGCTGCAATTTATGAGACTGGTAACTCTCATGAACTTCTTCCATTCCTGTGGCGGTCCTCATGAGAGCCAGTTTCATCATAGCGCTTGATGGTTTTGCGACTGCGCTGGAATTTTACGCATTGACTGACCTTCACGTCTTAAAGTAACAATGGACTGTCGTTCTCTTTTCTTATTTGAGCTGTTCTTGCCGTAATATGGACTTGGTCTTTTGCCAAATAGGGCTATCTTCTGTATACCAACCATACCTCATTACAACACAACTAATTGGCTCAAACGCATTAAGAAGGAAAGAAATTCCACCTGTGAATTGAAATGCATTCCATGTGACTACCTCATGAAGCTGGTTGAGAGAATTCCAAGAGTGTGCAAAGCTATCATCAAGGCAAAGGGTGGCTACTTTGAAGAATCTCAAATATAAAATATATTTGGATTTGTTTAACACTTTTTTTGGTTACTACATGATTCCATATGTGTTATTTCATAGTTTGATGTCTTCACTATTATTCAACAATGTATAAAAAGTTTTTTTTAAAATAAAGAAAACCCCTGGAATGAGTAGGTGTGTCCAAACCTTTGAACGGTACTGTACATATTTACAAATTTCTTCACATGGTGATGTTTGTATTAGTTAAAAAAAAAAACAGTTTGTTCTTAACATTTGAAAAAGGGCTTTTCTTAAATTCACTGTGTTATTTTAATGCCCTGATTTCTCTCGGTAAATGACTCGTCAGTCAGTTGGGTCTTTGTATCTGAAAGACCTTACTCTAACCCCATGATGTACCCTTGGAATTTGCAATTGCTGCTGTTGGCAAAAAAAACGTAGTGTGAGTCTTGTAAAGTTAGGTGTTCCTTAATATATACAAGGACCTTTAAGATGACACGTGTAAAAATAAATCGGTACCGATTGTCTTCTGTTTCGGAGTGAGAGCCAATTTAGTGATTCATACATTGTGCAATGATGTGTCTTACAATAGCATCCAAGGAAGAATCTGCAAAGATTGTGATACATGAATTCTGATTTGCAAAGTCAGGTTTTGGTCGTGTTTTCCGATGGATAATGTCCCCATAGTCTAGGATCGGTTGCAGCAATTGGGTTACTAAGGTCTTTCTAACAGATACAGTAAAACAATTCTTCGATCTGTAGAGTAACCCGAAGCTTATTAGAGTTCATTCTTTTTCAAAAATCATCAATACGCTTTCCAAAAGATCATTCAGAATCTATCCTCAAACCTAGATATTTTAAACCATCCACATTTTCAAGCATCGTTCCATCACTTGCATGAGTTTTGAAATTGCTAGCTGTGGAGTTTATTCTTTGCCGTGTACCAAAAGGTATGATATGGGACTTGTCTTCAATACAACCACTAAATGATTTGCTAGAAATCATTTTTGTAAAGTGTTAAAATCATCTTGGGAGAGTTGCTTGTATCCGCAAAATATTTGAACCTGGTTATATAGAGCACTTCATCGTCCGCGTGGAAGTGAACATGTCTCTTCAAAACAATTAGATGCCATTCATTTATGAATACAGAGAAAAGAAGGAGCCTTGAAGTACACCTATACTGAGTACAAAAAGTTGCGTCTTGTGTCCGTCCATGAAAACACATTGTTTTCCATGGCTGAGATACGCATGGAACCAGTTTAGTGATCTGTTAGTGAAACCAAGGTTTTGAAGTTTTCCTAGTAAGATGATCGACTAAATCCAATGCTTTGGATAAACCAGAAAGATGGCACCAGTTAGTTTGCCTTGGTCAGATTAAGAAGGTATATCATGTGTATGATTCACTAATGCTGTAGTAGTGGAATGGGTGGGTCTAAAGACAGATTTTTAAAAAGTGTCAAATTAAAGTCATCAGGGTACTAAGACATTTGGGAATATATTCATTTCTCATAGAATTTTGCTATTGAACAGGTTACTGATATAGGTCTATAGTTATTTGGGTCTAAGGAGTTCCCCCACCTTCATGGAGAAGGGTCGGGCACATTTCCATACAAAAGGTATTTCCCCAGTCTTTAAAGACATGCTGAGATCTGCTAGATACATTATAACATTAGCAGACCACTTTATAGTCGTATGCATATAAATATGGCTATATGCTGGGTACCAAAATGTAGGCTATTTATATTTGACTGTATCCTTAATTGACCCTGTAGCCAGATCTCAAATGAAACTCGTTGAAGGCCACATAAATCAAGCTCTGGGTCTTTTCTGCTGAATCCAGTAATATGGAACACTATGCAGAGACACTGCTGAGAAGGCATATTGTTAGAGGTTATATGATACTGGGTCGACCTTCCCTCGCGGCTTAGGTGCCCTTCGGTCCACCTCTAGAGCTCGCTGTTGAGGCGGTGTTGAGTCCGTATGTGAGCCTCAGTCTGTGCGAGAAGAGATGACAGAGACGTGAGGGACTTGTGTAGGAAACGCTAATGACACCCCCAAATTTTTGAATGCAATGAAATATAAGATAAAAAATGTTCTTGGCATCAGTGTCATTTATTTGATCTTCATATCACCTTATATCTAACTATAGTTGAATGATGCAATTCTGGTCCATTATAAACATTGTCCTGTCACCTCTTCTCCTACTGGATTACATTTTCTCTTCCACCATATGACAGATTTCCAAACATATTTAGATGGCATTTATTTTCTGTGTTTTGTATGTGTGTGTTTGGACGGGAAGGTCTCCCAAAGTGATGGTGGCAATTCAATAGAGGAACTATCCGGAAATCCCAACGAAAAATAGAAACTGAAGTAGGCAGGGATGTGTCACAAGACAAAGCATGTGTCCGCAAAAACGTACAATGTGACAGTCTGTGCTATTTTAACACACTGTAAACAAACGAGCTAAACACTATGGCCTCCGCCAAACCCAGTCCCTCCCTCTATCCCTCTCTCTCTCTCTTCCCTCCCTCCTCTCACTCTGTTTATATCCTGAAGTTCACCTTCCACCACTCCCCCTCTCTCTTCTCTCTACCCCCCTTCGCCGCCTGTAAAGTCACAATGACTCAGTAGAAATAAGCAGCCTTGAGATGCATTCAAAATGTGTAAAATTCTCATGATTTGTACAATTATTGTATCAATATCGAAAGAGTCGGGATAAGAGATAAGTCGTAAAATAGGACTGTGTTAAAAGAGGTCTTCCTTTTCAGCCCAGCCAAATGCTGAACTTGATTTTTTTATCACGATTACACACGGTCATACCTCGGGTATGTGTACAATGTAACTTTGTGCTAGTAGCCTAGTAAATGGGGTTGTTTTCAAAGTGAGCAACACTCAGATAAAAATAAGAATTCAACAGGGTAGTAGTCCTTTTCAGAGTCACAGAAGTGGAACTTATTCATCTGACCTTAGTGAACTGTACACTCCAATTCTGTCTCGGGGCTCCATCTCTCTTTTCCTCTTTGTGTTCCCATCGCTCTCTTTTCTAATGATGTAACACACGACTTATTTCATAACCCCATCCCAGACTGCATCTATTTCCTCCTCTTCCCCCCCTCCCTGTTTCTAATGACAGACACACGACTTCTTCCATAGCCCTCTCGCTCCAAGACTATTTCTGTCTCTTCCTCATTTTCATAACAACTGCCTGAAGGTTACCGTTAAATTGACACTCGCTAAAATAGACCAAAACACACAGCGATAAAACATGGCATTGCTGCTCCTTGCACCAATGCATTGTGGGAGGGAAAAGACTATCTATCTATCTATCTATCTATCTCTCTATCTCTCTCTCTCTCTCTCTTTTTGAGCCATTCACTGAACCGTTCACTCTTATCTCATTAACCTACTGTGAGAGAACCAATCAAACCCACTCATGTACTGAAAGACACTGGGGCCAAATTGTATTGATGAGTTGATTAGCTTTGGCTGTATATCTAGTACCACAACATAGGCTGAGCTTCAAAAGACCTTGGGTTTGTTCATTATGTCAATAGCAGAGATGAATGATTAGAAGTGTATGCCATAGTCTATTGCACGATAAACGTCCATTACATTAAAGCTCATTCTGGAACCTATTACTCATAGAACAGTAATCGAACTGTTCAATCCTACAGTGCCTTTACAAAGTATTCATACCCCTTGACTTATTCCACTTTTTTTCCCAGCCTGAATTAAAAATAGATTAAATAGTTGTTTTTTTCTTCACCCATCTACACACAATACCCCATGTGTTATGCAGGTGAAGGAGGACCCAAACGCGACTTAACAGAAACAGAGTTTATTAATGCTCAAAACCGAATAACTGAAATCCTCTAGATAGTAGAGGGGAAAACAACTGGAGAAGCGGCCACAGACTGCAGGTCGCTTCGGGTAGGCGCAGGCCGTAGTCAACTGAGACACCTGCTCACACGCAGCGTCTGAAGAAGGCACAAAACACGACAGGACAGGGTGATACACAATCACGGCAAAAAACACGACAGGACAGGGCGAAACGCAATTACTGCATGGAATACAAAACAAGGAACCGACGGAACAGGAACGGATCACAAAGGAATAAATAGGGAGTCTAATCAGGGGGAAAGGATCGGAAACAGGTGTGGGAAGACTAAATGATGATTAGGGGAATAGGAACAGCTGGGAGCAGGAACGGAACGACAGAGGGAAGAGAGAGCGAGAGAGTGAGAGAGGGAGGGGGAGAGAGAGGGATAGAACCAAACAAGACCAGCAGAGGGAAACGAATAGCATGGGGAGCACAGGGACAAGACATGACAATAAATGACAAACATGACAGTACCCCCCCCACTCACCGAGCGCCTCCTGGCGCTCTCGAGGAGGAACACTGGCGGCAACGGAGGAAATCATAGATCAAACGGTCCAGCACGTCCCGAGAAAGAACCCAACTCCTCTCCTCAGGACCGTAACGAAAAACGATAAAAAGGGAAACTAGGGTACTACTCTAAAAAAAAAAATGAGAACTAGGGACAGACTGAGACACAGCAAGGGCAGGGACAAGAACAGGAGAGATGCGATGGCAGGGAACAGACTGAGACCCAGCAAGACCAGGAGCAGAAGCAGAAAAAAATTACCAGACTTCTTCTGCGCGCAGTCTGAACACGCAGCCACGAAACGGCGCGTGTCACGCTCCTGAGTCGGCCACCAAAAGCGCTGGCGAATAGACGCAAGAGTGCCTCGAACACCGGGATGACCAGCTAACTTGGCAGAGTGAGCCCACTGAAGAACAGCCAGACGAGTGGAAACAGGAACGAAAAGGAGGTTACTAGGACAAGCGCGCGACGCAGTGTGCGTGAGTGCTTGCTTAACCTGTCTTTCAATTCCCCAGACTGTCAACCCGACAACACGCCCATAAGGAAGAATCCCTCGGGATCAGTAGAAGCCACAGAAGAACTAAACAGACGGGATAAGGCATCAGGCTTGGTGTTCTTGCTACCCGGACGGTAAGAAATCACAAACTCGAAACGAGCGAAAAACAACGCCCAACGAGCTTGACGGGCATTAAGTCGTTTGGCAGAACGGATGTACTCAAGGTTCTTATGGTCTGTCCAAACGACAAAAGGAACGGTCGCCCCCTCCAACCACTGTCGCCATTCGCCTAGGGCTAAGCGGATGGCGAGCAGTTCACGGTTACCCACATCATAGTTGCGCTCAGATGGCGACAGGCGATGAGAAAAATAAGCGCACGGATGAACCTTATCGTCAGACTGGAAGCGCTGGGATAGAATGGCTCCCACGCCTACCTCTGAAGCGTCAACCTCGACAATGAATTGTCTAGTGACGTCAGGAGTAACGAGGATAGGAGCGGACGTAAAACGTTCTTTTAGAAGATCAAAAGCTCCCTGGGCGGAACCGGACCACTTAAAACACGTCTTGACAGAAGTAAGAGCTGTGAGAGTTAAAGGTAGTGTCTCAAATTTGATACTGGGAAGATGACTACCATCTAAGGCAAACATGGGCGTAGGCCTGTCTAACGGTCTGAAAGGAATGTTATGTTTCCGAACCCATGCTTCGTCCATGAAACAACCCTCAGCCCCAGAGTCAATCAAAGCACTGCATGTAGCACCCGAACCGGTCCAGCGTAGATGGACCGACATAGTAGTACAAGATCTAGATGAAGGGACCTGAGTAGTAGCGCTCACCAGTAGCCCTCCGCTTACTGATGGACTCTGGCCTCTTACTGGACATGAATAAACAAAATGTCCAGCAACTCCGCAATAGAGGCACAGGCGGTTGGTGATCCTCCGTTCCCTCTCCTTATTCGAGATGCGAATCCCTCCCAGCTGCATGGGCTCAGTCTCAAAGCCAGAGGAGGGAGATGGTTGCGATGCGGAGCAGGGAAACACCGTTGATGCGAGCTCTCTTCCACGAGCCCGGTGACGAAGATCTACCCGTCGTTCTATGCGGATGGCGAGAGCAATCAAAGAATCCACATCTGATGGAACCTCCCGGGAGAGAATCTCATCCTTAACCACTGCGTGGAGTCCCTCCAGAAAACGAGCGAGCAGCGCCGGCTCGTTCCACTCACTAGAGGCAGCAAGAGTGCGAAACTCAATGGAATAATCCGTTATGGACCGTTCACCTTGGCATAAGGAAGCCAGGGCCCTAGAAGCCTCCCCACCAAAAACTGAACGGTCAAAAACCCGAATCATCTCCTCTTTAAAGTTCTGGAATCTGTTAGAGCAATCAGCCCTTGCCTCCCAGATAGCTGTGCCCCATTCTCGAGCCCGGCCAGTAAGGAGTGAAATGACGTAAGCAACCCGAGCTCTCTCTCTAGAGTATGTGTGGGGTTGGAGAGAGAACACAATCTCACACTGCGTGAGAAAGGAGCGGCACTCAGTGGGCTGCCCGGAGTAGCAAGGTGGGTTATTAACCCTAGGTTCTGGAGGCTCGGCAGGCCAGGAAGTAACAGGTGGCACGAGACGTAGACTCTGGAACTGTCCAGAGAGGTCGGAAACCTGAGCGGCCAGGTTCTCCACGGCATGGCGAGCAGCAGACAATTCCTGCTCGTGTCTGCCGAGCATGGCTCCTTGGATCTCGACGGCAGTGTAACGAGCGTCTGAAGTCGCTGGGTCCATTCCTTGGTCGGTTCCTTCTGTTATGCAGGTGAAGGAGGACCCAAACGCGACTTAACAGAAACAGAGTTTATTAATGCTCAAAACCGAATAACTGAAATCCTCTAGATAGTAGAGGGGAAAACAACTGGAGAAGCGGCCACAGACTGCAGGTCGCCGGGTAGGCGCAGGCCGTAGTCAACTGAGACACCTGCTCACACGCAGCGTCTGAAGAAGGCACAAAACACGACAGGACAGGGTGATACACAATCACGGCAAAAAAACACGACAGGACAGGGCGAAACGCAATTACTGCATGGAATACAAAACAAGGAACCGACGGAACAGGAACGGATCACAAAGGAATAAATAGGGAGTCTAATCAGGGGAAAGGATCGGAAACAGGTGTGGGAAGACTAAATGATGATTAGGGGAATAGGAACAGCTGGGAGCAGGAACGGAACGACAGAGGGAAGAGAGAGCGAGAGAGTGAGAGAGGGAGGGGGAGAGAGAGGGATAGAACCAAACAAGACCAGCAGAGGGAAACGAATAGCATGGGGAGCACAGGGACAAGACATGACAATAAATGACAAACATGACACCATGACGACAAAAAGTGAAAACGTGTTTTTATAACTTTGTGCAAATGTTTTGAACATTTAAACACACAAATATCTCATTCACATAAGTGTTCACACCCCCGACACAATACTGTCATGTTTTGTCATTGATTATCATGCCTTGTCCCTGTTCTTCTCCTTCTATTCGTTTCCCTCTGCTGGTCTTATTAGGTTCTTTCCCTCTTTCTATCCCTCTCTCTCCCCCTCCCTCTCTCACTCTCCCGCTCTCTCTTCTCTCTATCGTTCCGTTCCTGCTCCCAGCTGTTCCTATTCCCCTAATCAATCATTTAGTCTTCCCACACCTGTTCCCGATCCTTTTCCCTGATTAGAGTCCCTATTTCTCTCCTTGTTATTCGTTTCTGCCCTGTCGGTTCCTTGTCTAGAATTCACCGTGCTGTGTTTGTGTATCGCCCTGTCGTGTCGTGTTTTCCTCAGATGCTGCGTGGTGAGCAGGTGTCTGAGTCTGTTTGGTTCAAGTGCCTTCCCGAGGCAACCTGCTGTTCACCTGCTGTTCAAGATCGAGTCTCCAGTTTGTCCTCGTCATTTCGAGTGAAAGTTGTGTTTTTTGATTGTATTTACTTTACTGGATTAAAGACTCTGTTTTCGCCAAGTCGCTTTTGGGTCCTCTTTCACCTGCATGACAAATACATTTTAGAATTCCCTTTGGCAGCGATTACACCTTGGAGTCTTTCTGCATACGTCTCTAAGAGCCTTGCACACCTGGATTGTACAATATTTACCAATTGTTCAAGCTCTGTCAAGTTGGTCGTTGTTTCACTAGTGCTTTGTTGCAAACAGGATGCATGTTTAGAATATTCTGGGATATTCAATGTCTGCTTTTTTATTTTTACCCATCTACCAATAGGTGCCATTCTTTGCGAGGCATTGGAAAACCTCCCTGGTCTTTGTGGTCGAATCAGTGTTTGAAATGCACTGCTTGACTGAGGGACCTTGCAGATAATTGTACGTGTGGTGTACAGAGATCGAGGTGGTCATTCAAAAATCACGCTAAACACTATTATTGCACACAGAGTGAGTCCATGCCACGTATTATGTGTCTAGTTAAGCACATTGAACTTTATTTAGGCTTGCCATAATAAAGGGGTTGAATACTTATTCACTCAAGACATTTCAGCTTTTCATGATTTATTCATTTGTAAATGATAGGGTATTTTGTGTAGGCCAGTGACACAAAATCTCAATTGAATCCATTTTAAATTCAGGCTGTTAACACAACAACATGTGGAAAAAGTCAAGGGGTGTGAGTACTTTCGGAAGGTGCTGTATGGCTCAGGGAAGCTCAGCGTAGAACATGACTCACTGATATACAGCATCATACAGCACAACGCCCACCACCATGAAGTAGGTTTTGAACAGTCATATGACATTCTGACCGCATGCAACAGAATTGGAAAAAATTGATGGATTGTAGGAATGCAAAGGTTTAGGCACCTTTTGAGGGGCCACACATTGTATGGTCAAAAGTATAGTACTTGTGAGTAGTGCATGGTCAGCATATAATAACAGCAGCATAGATTGCTACTCTGTCTACAGGGTTGAATTAGGGGGCAGAACGTACCTCCTCCTCCACCATCTTCAGTGAATAGATAGATATTCACTAACAAATAGCAGCTCTTGATGAGAAGATGACAAACAGGACAAGAGGACAAGAGAAAAGATCTTCAGGTGGAAAAGCACGGCACAGTCTTGAAAGCGGCAGCCTGCAAAATAAGGAACTGATAAGACGTTGTCCTTGGTGCTGAATCTGATCACAGTTGTAAACAAACGTTGCCCTGTTGCTTTTATGAATTGAACTGAAGTAGCCCTAAAATAACAAGTTGAATAATTGTATATCCTGATAGCATACTTTCTAACGTCTTAATAGATTGCAATGTCTTCATTTGTTTACGATTCTATTCAATTGATTTGTTTTATGCGTATTGAGCTAATAGAGGAATCCGATGGCAGCAAAAACAATATATTTATACTTCGCTAGAAAAATCACTGTTCTATGAAAAGCAAAACGTAGACTTTGCGGTCAAATAGAGTGATTCCCACACTTCTTAAACGGCCAAAAGCTACTATAAAGGCACTAATTCTTGACCTACTAATCAATATTTTATACAGACGGTATGTCAGCAATGCCCTAGATGTCATATAATAGTTTAAAACAAGCAATTTACCGCAATTCACCTGTCGTGACCAGTCGTGCTATTCCTCTCCCGCCCTCCACGATTCAACTGGCACCAATGCGGTAGAATACTATTAAAACAAAGTCCCTTGCAAATGTCTTCGTTATTCGTTTCATATAGCTCAGGTTTGTGGAGTGGATGCGCGACAATCCGCACGTTTCCCTTTGAGGACTTAGTCCAGCTCCTAACAACCTATGAAAAACGAGATGCTCTCTGCGTGACCTCTTTTTGACGTGGGTCTCCTATTATGGTGCTGATGGTGAACCAACGTTGGTTTAGTTGTAGGGGATGTAGCGGTCCCCGGATAGAACCAGCGGTTCCAGTGTCCTCCCCATGATGCTCTGCGAAGGAGACCTTGAGAGTGATCAGCTGATGACGGATGCTGCTGATGCAACGCTGCCCCAGTACCAAAGCAATGTATCACGCGCCTGGCAACCGTCCGCGATACTGATGAGGATCCATCCGTTTGTATGCTCTTCCGTTCGAGCTATTCCTCCATTTAATATTTGTTTAAATGGTTGAAGTTGTAGAATATGTGTATAATATATGCTGCATAAATTGCCTCCCGTATATTGTTCTCAAGCAGTGGGACTGAAATTGAATAACTGTTATGGGTATCACGTCACATGGCTGTCAGAAATCTCGTGACTCAGTGTGAGAATAGTGACAGTAGCCCATGACTCAGTGTGAGAATAGTGACAGTAGCCCATGACTCAGGGTTATTCAGTCAACGTGAACAAGCAGAATGAAACAATTATTGTTCATAAATTGTTACATTGTAGGTGATGTTCCCAAATAAAGAGAGAAGCTCTTGGTAATTATGCAGACCATAGGCCTAATAAATAAAGCATTCGTTTTCTATTATATTGAGATCAAAATAAAGATGCTCACTTACATAGTGTCCCATTATTCCCAATATAAAAGAAGCTTGGACAATAACGGGCCAAAAATCATTTTGAAATGTTGGATGGAGTAACATGGCACAAGCATTTTATGTTGCAGCATCAATGTCAACTGAATTTGAACGGTGTTGCACCAGGTTGTGCCCTTTCATCATTCTGATACTTTAATAAAGGTTGTGCCTGTATTTAGACAATGAGCACTTTCCTTGTATAATTGATCCATTCCTCACTTTCACCTCATTCAGTTTGATGTAACAAGCATTCGGCAGTCTTTCCTGCAACCCTCGTGGTCAGTTGCATCATATAGGCTATATAGGGGAACGTCTACGTTTGAACGGTTTTATTCGAACTACATCATTTTTGTAGCTTCTGTTTAAATCGCATGTGTTTTTAGCAACACACATGCCAATCAATGTTCAACCATAGGTACACAGGTCTGTATACACTGTTTCCCACCCATGCTGTGACGGGTCAGTGGAAAAACATAGTGGTATCCTTTAGATTAGTGTGTCCATCGGTCGTGGATAGGGCAATAAATAAATAAAGGGTGCAAAGAGCATCATTTAAAAAAAAGGTATTATTATCCTCAGTTCATCAAAATACCATAACTGTTGTTCACATTTTTACCCCCAAAATATAAATGAACTACACACTTTGTGAGGTGACGACAGAGGCTGAGAGTGAGTGGCTGAGGTTTATTCATTATTCTCGCGTAATATCCTACAGTGCATAGATAGATGGGTTACCTGACAACGTCACGAAAACGATGCACACGGTTCAATGTGGCAGAAGTTTGTGAGTTGTGATTCTGGATGGGCAGATAGCTATCAACAATGACAAGAAACTGCCATGTTGGGAATCATATCTGACTCGTTGTTATGTTCTGTTAATTACTGATGTCCCCTTTAAGGATCATGTCATCCAGGATACACTGGGTTCCTGGGATTCCTTGCAAAATCAGGTCAATAGTTCGTTGCCAAATGGCATGTGGGGTGTTTCGGTAGGAGGCCAGGAACTTGGCCAGTTTTGTTTGCAAAGTCCCTTCGTCTCGTTTTGCTGCACAGAGTCCTTGCTTTAGAGTTTGCACAAAGCGTTCTGCCAGCCCATTGGTGGCAGGGTGGTACGGAGCTGAAGTTGAGTGTTTGATTCCATTTACTGACATGAATCTTGTAAACTCGTCACTTACAAAAGCTTGCGCGTTGTCACTTACCAGCTGCAGTGGCAAACCGAAGCGTGCAAACGTTGTTCTGAGACACTCTATCGTCTCAGCTGAGGTGGAGGAGTCAGTGCAAAACACCCCCAGCCATTTGGCAACGAACTATTGACCAGATTTTGCAAGGAATCCCAGGAACCCAGTGTATCCTGGATGACATGATCATAACAGGACGCACCGACAAAGAGCACCTGGCTAACCTGGAAGAGGTCCTGAAAAGACTGAAAGAGTATGGTCTACAGGCAAACTTAAAGAAGTGTGAGTTCTTCAAAGACAATATTGTCATGCAGGTGAAAGAGGACCCAAAAGCGACTTAACAGAAACAGAGTTTATTCAAGTCCAAACAGAAAACGACAAATCCTGAATCCTTAACAGGAAATGTCCAAACAGGGAATAACAGAAATCCTCTAGTCTGTAGAGGGGAATAACAGGAGAAGCGGCCACAGACTGCAGGTCGCTTCGGGTAGGCGCAGGCCGTAGCTGACAGAGACACCTGCTCACACGCAGCATCTGATGAAGGCAAAAACACGACAGGACAGGGCGATACACAATCACAGCACGGTGAATTCTAAACAAGGAACCGACAGGACAGGAACGGAACACAAAGGAAGAAATAGGGACTCTAATCAGGGGAAAGGATCGGGAACAGGTGTGGGAAGACTAAATGATGATTAGGGGAATAGGAACAGCTGGGAGCAGGAACGGAACGATAGAGAGAAGAGAGAGCGAGAGAGTGAGAGAGGGAGGGGAGAGAGAGGATAGAAAGAGGGAAAGAACCTAATAAGACCAGCAGAGGGAAACGAATAGAATGGGGAGCACAGGGACAAGACATGATAATAAATGACAAACATGACAGTACCCCCCACTCACCGAGCGCCTCCTGGCGCACTCGAGGAGGAATCCTGGCGGCAACGGAGGAAATCATCGATGAGTGAACGGTCCAGCACGTCCCGAGACGGAACCCAACTCCTCTCCTCAGGACCGTAACCCTCCCAATCCACTAAGTATTGGTGACCCCGTCCCCGAGAACGCATGTCCATGATCTTATGTACCTTGTAAATAGGTGCGCTCGACAAGGACGGGAGGGGGAGGGAAGACGAACGGGGGTGCGAAGAAAGGGCTTAACACAGGAGACATGGAAGACAGGATGGACGCGACGAAGATGTCGCGGAAGAAGCAGTCGCACAGCGACAGGATTGACGACCTGGGAGACACGGAACGGACCAATGAACCGCGGAGTCAACTTACGAGAAGCTGTCGTAAGAGGAAGGTTGCGAGTGGAAAGCCACACTCTCTGGCCGCAACAATACCTTGGACTCTTAATCCTGCGTTTATTGGCGGCTCTCACAGTCTTCCCCGCAGACAAAGGCAGACCGGTAATGAAGTCTAAGGCGATGTGAGACCATGGTCGAGAAGGAATGGGGAGCGGTCTGAGACGACCGGCAGGAGGAGAGTTACCCGACTTAGTCTGCGCGCAGTCCGAACAAGCAGCCACGAAACGGCGCGTGTCACGCTCCTGAGTCGGCCACCAAAAGCGCTGGCGAATAGACGCAAGAGTGCCTCGAACACCGGGATGACCAGCTAACTTGGCAGAGTGAGCCCACTGAAGAACAGCCAGACGAGTGGAAACAGGAACGAAAAGGAGGTTACTAGGACAAGCGCGCGCGACGCAGTGTGCGTGAGTGCTTGCTTAACCTGTCTTTCAATTCCCCAGACTGTTAACCCGACAACACGCCCATAAGGAAGAATCCCCTCGGGATCAGTAGAAGCCACAGAAGAACTAAACAGACGGGATAAGGCATCAGGCTTGGTGTTCTTGCTACCCGGACGGTAAGAAATCACAAACTCGAAACGAGCGAAAAACAACGCCCAACGAGCTTGACGGGCATTAAGTCGTTTGGCAGAACGGATGTACTCAAGGTTCTTATGGTCTGTCCAAACGACAAAAGGAACGGTCGCCCCCTCCAACCACTGTCGCCATTCGCCTAGGGCTAAGCGGATGGCGAGCAGTTCACGGTTACCCACATCATAGTTGCGCTCAGATGGCGACAGGCGATGAGAAAAATAAGCGCAAGGATGAACCTTATCGTCAGACTGGAAGCGCTGGGATAGAATGGCTCCCACGCCTACCTCTGAAGCGTCAACCTCGACAATGAATTGTCTAGTGACGTCAGGAGTAACGAGGATAGGAGCGGACGTAAAACGTTCCTTTAGAAGATCAAAAGCTCCCTGGGCGGAACCGGACCACTTAAAACACGTCTTGACAGAAGTAAGAGCTGTGAGAGGGGCAGCAACTTGACCGAAATTACGAATGAAACGCCGATAGAAATTAGCGAAACCTAAAAAGCGCTGCAACTCGACACGTGACCTTGGAACGGGCCAATCACTGACAGCTTGGACCTTAGCGGAATCCATCTGAATGCCTTCAGCGGAAATAACGGAACCGAGAAAAGTAACGGAGGAGACATGAAAAGAGCACTTCTCAGCCTTTACGTAGAGACAATTCTCTAAAAGGCGCTGTAGAACACGTCGAACGTGCTGAACATGAATCTCGAGTGACGGAGAAAAAATCAGGATATCGTCAAGATAGACAAAAACAAAGATGTTCAGCATGTCTCTCAGAACATCATTAACTAATGCCTGAAAAACAGCTGGCGCATTGGCGAGACCGAACGGCAGAACCCGGTACTCAAAATGCCCTAACGGAGTGTTAAACGCCGTTTTCCACTCGTCCCCCTCTCTGATGCGCACGAGATGGTAAGCGTTACGAAGGTCCAACTTAGTAAAGCACCTGGCTCCCTGCAGAATCTCGAAGGCTGATGACATAAGGGGAAGCGGATAACGATTCTTAACCGTTATGTCATTCAGCCCTCGATAATCCACGCAGGGGCGCAGAGTACCGTCCTTCTTCTTAACAAAAAGAACCCCGCCCCGGCCGGAGAAGAAGAAGGCACTATGGTACCGGCGTCAAGAGACACAGACAAATAATCCTCGAGAGCCTTACGTTCGGGAGCCGACAGAGAGTATAGTCTACCTCGAGGAGGAGTGGTCCCTGGAAGGAGATCAATACTACAATCATACGACCGGTGAGGAGGAAGGGAGTTGGCTCGGGACCGACTGAAGACCGTGCGCAGATCATGATATTCCTCCGGCACTCCTGTCAAATCGCCAGGTTCCTCCTGAGAAGTAGGGACAGAAGAAACGGGAGGGATGGCAGACATTAAACACTTCACATGACAAGAAACGTTCCAGGATAGGATAGAATTACTAGACCAATTAATAGAAGGATTATGACATACTAGCCAGGGATGACCCAAAACAACAGGTGTAAACGGTGAACGGAAAATCAAAAAAGAAATAGTCTCACTGTGGTTACCAGATACTGTGAGAGTTAAAGGTAGTGTCTCAAATTTGATACTGGGAAGATGACTACCATCTAAGGCAAACATGGGCGTAGGCTTGTCTAACGGTCTGAAAGGAATGTTATGTTTCCGAACCCATGCTTCGTCCATGAAACAACCCTCAGCCCCAGAGTCAATCAAGGCACTGCATGTAGCACCCGAACCGGTCCAGCGTAGATGGACCGACATAGTAGTACAAGATCTAGATGAAGAGACCTGAGTAGTAGCGCTCACCAGTAGCCCTCCGCTTACTGATGGGCTCTGGCCTCTTACTGGACATGAATTAACAAAATGTCCAGCAACTCCGCAATAGAGGCACAGGCGGTTGGTGATCCTCCGTTCCCTCTCCTTAGTCGAGATGCGAATCCCTCCCAGCTGCATGGGCTCAGTCTCAAAGCCAGAGGAGGGAGATGGTTGCGATGCGGAGCAGGGAAACACCGTTGATGCGAGCTCTCTTCCACGAGCCCGGTGACGAAGATCTACCCGTCGTTCTATGCGGATGGCGAGAGCAATCAAAGAGTCCACATCTGAAGGAACCTCCCGGGAGAGAATCTCATCCTTAACCACTGCGTGGAGTCCCTCCAGAAAACGAGCGAGCAGCGCCGGCTCGTTCCACTCACTAGAGGCAGCAAGAGTGCGAAACTCAATAGAATAATCCGTTATGGACCGTTCACCTTGGCATAAGGAAGCCAGGGCCCTAGAAGCCTCCCTACCAAAAACTGAACGGTCAAAAACCCGAATCATCTCCTCTTTAAAGTTCTGGAACTTGTTAGAGCAATCAGCCCTTGCCTCCCAGATAGCTGTGCCCCATTCTCGAGCCCGGCCAGTAAGGAGTGAAATGACGTAAGCAACCCGAGCTCTCTCTCTAGAGTATGTGTTGGGTTGGAGAGAGAACACAATCTCACACTGCGTGAGAAAGGAGCGGCACTCAGTGGGCTGCCCGGAGTAGCAAGGTGGGTTATTAACCCTAGGTTCTGGAGGCTCGGCAGGCCAGGAAGTAACAGGTGGCACGAGACGTAGACTCTGGAACTGTCCAGAGAGGTCGGAAACCTGAGCGGCCAGGTTCTCCACGGCATGGCGAGCAGCAGACAATTCCTGCTCGTGTCTGCCGAGCATGGCTCCTTGGATCTTGACGGCAGTGTAACGAGCGTCTGAAGTCGCTGGGTCCATTCCTTGGTCGGTTCCTTCTGTCATGCAGGTGAAAGAGGACCCAAAAGCGACTTAACAGAAACAGAGTTTATTCAAGTCCAAACAGAAAACGACAAATCCTGAATCCTTAACAGGAAATGTCCAAACAGGGAATAACAGAAATCCTCTAGTCTGTAGAGGGGAATAACAGGAGAAGCGGCCACAGACTGCAGGTCGCTTCGGGTAGGCGCAGGCCGTAGCTGACAGAGACACCTGCTCACACGCAGCATCTGATGAAGGCAAAAACACGACAGGACAGGGCGATACACAATCACAGCACGGTGAATTCTAAACAAGGAACCGACAGGACAGGAACTGAACACAAAGGAAGAAATAGGGACTCTAATCAGGGGAAAGGATCGGGAACAGGTGTGGGAAGACTAAATGATGATTAGGGGAATAGGAACAGCTGGGAGCAGGAACGGAACGATAGAGAGAAGAGAGAGCGAGAGAGTGAGAGAGGGAGGGGGAGAGAGAGGGATAGAAAGAGGGAAAGAACCTAATAAGACCAGCAGAGGGAAACGAATAGAATGGGGAGCACAGGGACAAGACATGATAATAAATGACAAACATGACAAATATTGTCTTCTGTGGACATGAGATTGACTGTAATGGATTGCACAAAACACAGGACAAAATCGAGGCAGTGGTACAGGCACCACGACCACAAAATATCACAGAAGTGAGATCTTTCACGGGACTGATCAATTACTACAGAAGATTCCTCCCAAACCTTTCAGCAGTACTCCAGCCTCTAAATCAGCTCCTGGGAAAGAATAGGACATGGCGGTGGACAGAGCAATGTGAAAATGCATTTCTGGAGGCAAAACGGCTCATAACATCTGAACAGGTCCTGATGCATTACGACCCTGAAATGCCAGTGAAGTTGGCTTGTGATGCGTCCCCTTATGGATTAGGGGCAGTCCTTTCACACACACTGAAAGATGGGTCAGAGAGGCCAGTTGCATTTGCGTCACGAACATTGAATGATGCAGAGAAAAACTACTCACAAATCGACAAAGAAGCACTGGCACTAGTGTGGGGCGTCAAGAAATTCCACGCATACCTATATGGCAAGCGTTTCACACTGGTTACAGATCACCAGCCGTTGCTTTCCACTTTCAGCCCAAAGAAAGGCATTCCGGCAATGACAGCAGCCAGGTTACAGCGATATGCCCTGTTCCTTGCCAGTCATATGTATGACATTGAGTTTAAGCCGTCATCCCTCCACACAAATGCAGATGGATTATCCAGACTGCCATGTACAAGAGAAAGGCAAAGGAGGGTGGATGCAGTGGACATGTTCCATACCGCTCAGCTCGAGGCACTACCGGTCACAAGCACAGTTATCAAACATGAGACAAGGAAAGATGTGACCTTGTCAAAAGTGTACACCTACACCATGTCAGGATGGCCAGCTACTGGCAGAAAGGAGCTGACTCCGTATTTCCAGCGGAGAAACGAAATTACAACGTACCAGGGATGTTTGATGTGGGGAATGAGAGTCATGATACCCCAGAAATGCCAACATCGAGTCTTGCAGCAACTACATGAAGGTCATGTTGGAATTGTCAAAATGAAGCTGCTCGCAAGGAGCCACTTCTGGTGGCCAGGTCTGGACCAACAGATAGAAAATATGGCAAAGAACTGTAGTGGATGTTTGGAAACCCTTCACATGCCTGCTCCTGTCCCAGTCCACCCATGGGAATGGCCCGCAGAGCCATGGCAGAGAATTCATGTGGACTACGCTGGTCCTTTTGAAAAGCACATGTTTCTGGTTATAGTGGATGCCCATTCCAAATGGCTGGGGGTGTTTTGCACTGACTCCTCCACCTCAGGTCAGACGATAGAGTGTCTCAGAACAACGTTTGCACGCTTCGGTTTGCCACTGCAGCTGGTAAGTGACAACGCGCAAGCTTTTGTAAGTGACGAGTTTACAAGATTCATGTCAGTAAATGGAATCAAACACTCAACTTCAGCTCCGTACCACCCTGCCACCAATGGGCTGGCAGAACGCTTTGTGCAAACTCTAAAGCAAGGACTCCGTGCAGCAAAACGAGACGAAGGGACTTTGCAAACAAAACTGGCCAAGTTCCTGGCCTCCTACCGAAACACCCCACATGCCACAACAAATGAAAGCCCAGCCGCACTGATGTTCGGGAGGCCTCTCCGCACACAGCTGGACATCATGAAGCCAAACAGGCGTAATGAAGTGCTGAACAAACAAGCCAAGATGCTCTCCGGTGGCCGGGAGCGCCATCTCCAAACAGGACAGGAAGTGATGGTGCGAGACTACAGAAGAGGAGGGAAATGGACAAGAGGGACCGTACACACACAAACGGGACCCAGAACTTACCAGGTTCAAGTGAGCCCAGACATAATGTGGCGGCGTCACATTAACCAAATGCATTCCACGGAAAACAGCACAACAATCGAGAGAGAACAGGCACAGAGAGCTCCCGAGAGTGACACACAAGGAACTGTAGAGGACGGTGGGGCAGTAGAGAGACCCCAGGCTGAAAGAAGGGAACGTGTTGATGAAGGTGCTGCTATAGCAGACGCTATAATGGAACAAGCACACACTGAGGATGTTCAGGAGCCTCCAGACAATCTGAGGCGCTACCCAGAACGAAGGCACCGTCCACCAGACAGACTAGACTTATAAACTGTTCAAGTTCAAATTAAAAGATGCAAAATAACCACAACAAGTTCTGGGAAATGTTTCAGTTGTGGTTTGGTAAAAGTAACTCTGATTGTATAAGAGAAGGAATGTTATGTTCTGTTAATTACTGATGTCCCCTTTAAGGATGAAGCGCCCTTGGTCATGCGCAGTATTGTTCTATGTTATTCTGGTACTAACCTGTTTGAGTAAATGTGAAGCTCCAGTTAAATTGCTTGTATTCAGAGTCTTTCTTATTACATAAATAAGTACTAAGTGTTAAGACACTACACTCGTTTTAGCTGGTTTCATCTTGTTCTTGATTTCATGTCACTGCTAAAATGGCAAATATTCGCACCGAGGTAAAAACAGACTCAGGTGGGATATTCGACGGATATTCGCCTGTAGTTTTCCTTACGTCCACTAACAGCAGTTAGGGACCGTCACTAACCCGATGGCATAGATAGACACACATTGCACACATTTTTTTAGGGTCGATTTACATCTCCCTCTATTTGAAAATATAATTTTTACATTTTTGAAATTCAATAGCAACTTGGTCATGTGACCCACACCTCAAACAATGTTCATAATATACACTCAGTGGGCCTACACATTGCACACCATTTTGTTTGTCAATTTGCATCTCACGAGATTTTTCAATATATTTTTTAAGTTTCATATTTCAATAGCTCCTTAATCTTATGACCTACAACCCTCAAACTACTTTCAGAATATCCACTGCTTAGCCTTATATGTAGCACAACCTTTTGTCTGTCCATTTTCATCTCACACGATTTGACATTTATTTTAAATCTTTTTCAATGTTTCTAATTTCAATAACTCTCTGGTCATGTGACCTAAAACCTTCAAACTGCTGTCAGAATATCCACTGACAAGCCTTATGTATTGCACACCCGTTTGTTTGTCAATTTTCATCCCACACGATTTTACATACATTTTTCAAATGTTCAAATGTCAATAGCTCCTTGGTCATGTGACCTACAACCCTCAAACTGCTGTCAGAATTTCCACTGATTGGCCTTATATGTAGCACAACCTTTTTGTTGTTGTCCATTTTAATCTCATGCGATTTTACATTCATTTTCAATGTTTATAATATCAATAGCTCCTTGGTCATGTGACCTACTGACCTCAAACAAGGTTCAGAATGTACACTCAGTGGGCCTACACATTGCACACCCTTTTGTATGTCCATTTTCAAATCACACAATTTTACATTAATTTCCCTACTCTGCCCCCCTGAAGGACAGTGTCACTCAAACACCTATTCACTTGGGCCTTCTCCCTGGAGCCTTCCTGACCTCCAGGCAGGCCCCCATTGACCTGGTGACCTCTGACTCCTGGCCTACACTCTCTGGGGGAGGCCTCCTTGTGCACCTGGTGACCCTTTGACTTCCACAGCTAGTACCAACCTGACTCACAGTCCCACCAGAGGACGAGCCTGGAAGGATGGGCGACCACCACCTAGCCCCCTACCTATCCAGAGCACAATGTCTTACGCCTTCTACCCACCTTCCTGGGATCTCCCTTCTTCGTGCACCTGGTATCCCGTGAGTAAAGAAGGAGGATGGTGGAGTCAGACGCCTTCTGTCCCTGACAAAAGCTTGGATCGAGGGCTGACCTTCAGTAGATCGCAGCGAGTGAGCTTCTCTGCTATGTACGAAACCTTGACCCAGCCCTAAGAGCCAATCCTTAACCCGAAGTTACGGATCTGACTTGCCAACTACCCTTATTTGTTAAAACATGCCCGAGGCTGTTCACCTTGGAGACCTGCTGTGGATATGGATACGGCCCGGCTTGAAATGTACACCCTCCCCCCTGGATCTTCAAGGGCCAGCGAGAGCTCACCGGACGCCGCCGGAACCGCAATGCTTTCCAGGGCTTGGGTCCCTTTCTCGGGGGTGAACCCAATCCAGGGTGCCCTGCCCTTTACAAAGAAAAGAGAACTCTCCCCCGGGCTCCCGCCAGCTTCTCTGGGATCAGTCGCGTTACCGCACTGGACGCCTCGCGGCGCCGTCTCCACCAGTCCGTGGACATTCTGAAAGTAGTTTGAGGTCAGTAGGTCACATCACCAAGGAGCTATTGAAATTCTAATGTTGACCTAATTCAACATTATCAATGGAAATTGACAAACTAAAGGGTGTGCAATGTGTAGGCCCACTGAGTGTACATTCTGGACCTTGTTTGAGGTCAGTAGGTCACATGACCAAGGAGCTGTTGAAATTAGAAACATCGAAAAAATGTTGAAAATTCATGTAAAACCGTGTGAGATGACAATGGACAAACTAAAGGGTGTGCAATCTGTATGTCAACTGAGTGGACATTCTGAACCTTGTTTGAAGTCAGTCGGTGACATGACCAAGAAGCTGTTGAAATTCATTGGTAAAAAACAAAGTAGGTACTTTGTTTACGCTCCCTAACTAATTCAACTAGGAATACAAAATGCTGCTCACATTTCCACGTTTTATTGTCCAAATCGTTAAATAAGAACTGTGCAATGTTGTGCACAATTTTTCCAACATTATGACACTTATTTGGAGTCTGTGGCTCAAGTGGTATGAAAGCTATTGAGGTTTGAAAGTGTGAATATTCAACCTGAAACTGTCTTTACCTCTGTAAAATTTGCTGTAATGATGTATTTGAGAGACAAGTGTTCATTGTGCAAACGCATTTATATTTTCAATAAACTTTTTCTATAAACATAGTTTACACATTGTCAACTGTATGTTTACAGTATGTGAATAACTCACGTCGGAGAGATTGGTAAAATGCAAGCATAATCCTTTATTCAGGTATTACATGTTACAGGTTACGACATCCTAATCAGACACTAATAATGCACCTGTTTATATATCCTAGATAGGTGCCCCACTAGCACCATCTCTGGGTTGGCATTATCTTAACATCTTCCTTTTCATAAATAATTAGCTTGAGCACTTCATACCATTTTTACCACAGTGAAAATACGTATTTACATAATCAACACCTTGTTTTTTATAAGGTAAAAAAATATATTGTCCATCTCTTAAGGGAGATGGCCCCTGCGGTACGGGCACTTTTGTCCTAGTCAAGTGTGTCACACTGGTAGCATATTGGCACCTCTGGGATCCCCAGGTCCTCTCCTGGCACCTCTGGGATGTTGGGCACCTCTGGGATCCTCAGGTCCTCTCCTGGCACCTCTGGGATCCCCAGGTCCTCTCCTGGCACCTCTGGGATCCCCAGGTCCTCTCCTGGCACCTCTGGGATCCCCAGGTCCTCTCCTGGCACCTCTGGGATGTTGGGCACCTCTGGGATCCTCAGGTCCTCTCCTGGCACCTCTGGGATCCCCAGGTCCTCTCCTGGCACCTCTGGGATCCCCAGGTCCTCTCCTGGCACCTCTGGGATGTTGGGCACCTCTGGGATCCTCAGGTCCTCTCCTGGCTCCTCTGGGACATTGGGCACCTCTGGGATCCTCAGGTCCTCTCTTGGCACCTCTGGGATGTTGGGCACGTCTGGGATCCTCAGGTCCTCTCCTGGCTCCTCTGGGACGTTGGGCACCTCTGGGATCCTCAGGTCCTCTCCTGGCTCCTCTGGGACATTGGGCACCTCTGGGATCCTCAGGTTTTCTCCTGGCACCTCTGGGATCCTCAGGTCCTCTCCTGGCTCCTCTGGGACGTTGGGCACCTCTGGGATCCTCAGGTTTTCTCCTGGCACCTCTGGGAGCCTCAGGGCCTCTCCTTCCTCTTCCACATATTCCTAAAGTTGTGGAGGCACGGTCGGCAGAGATAACTGCCCTGGTGGGGTCTTCCCCCGTCTCCTCATTATGCGTCCTGTCCACACCATCCAGAGGATATTCACAGTCTTCCCATGTAGCCCTCCTGTGCCCTATGCTCTTCTGAGCTGGGCGTATGTCCTTCCAGTTCTTTCGATACTTTCGTCCCTTTAATTCCACTTCATATGACCTTGCGCTGATGTGCCCTATGCATGTGCCAAGACTCCATGTGGCATCCCTGGAGTGAGGTGAGAGGAGCACTTGTTTAATCACAGGCAGATGTTTTGCATGCTGGTCATAGTAATGTTTTGACTTGTCCTGATGTGCACATTGGTGTGCCTGAACATCCCTAATGACCTTTGGTGCGAGGAGCTTGGGAGTTGTTGGCAACAGAGAGAAGGAATGTCTAGACATTAAGCTCTGTACAGGACTGCCGAAGCCCTCTATGGGAGTATTTACCCAACGCCAAAATGGCTTGCCACACATCTGTGCCTTCCTGCATAGCCTTTGCGATGATGAGAGTCTTTGCTATTTTCACTGCTGACTCTACCTTACCATTACTCTGACTGTGGTAGGGTGAGGAGGTCACATGATGGAACTCCTGGGCTTTTGAAACCAAAGCAAAGTCTTGACTCATGAACTGGGGCCCATTATCCTTAACACCACAACTGTCAGGTATGCCAAATCTGCTAAACTGCTGCTTACAACAGTCGATGATGCAAGCGGCTGTTGTGTCAATTTCTCCACCTCCAAAAATCTGAATAATAGTCCACTATAATCAGAAAAGGAAAATTCTTTAGTGTGAACAGATCCATTCCCACTTTAGACCAAGGACGTGCTGGTAAGTCATGTTGGTGCAGCTTTCCTTTTGCTGCTTAGGTAGATTAGCATTACATATGCTGCACACAGCCACAACATTTTTTATTTCTTGGGTCATGTTGGGCCAGAATACTGAGTCTCTGGCTTTCCTGAGATTGGCTTCGACCCGAGTGGCCTGCATGGATATGAGAGAGAATCATCGGGCGTAGAGTTTCTGGCACTACCGCCCTATCGCCTTTGTGGACGACCTCTTCCTGCATTGTGAGTTTGTCTCTGTATGTGCAGTAGTCCCTTACCAGGATGGATGTACTCTTTGGTGACCTTCGTAGTGACACCCTGTTCCTCCATTGAATCAACAGCCGTTAGTATGTTTTCCTTCAGTGGAATGGGGATTCGGCGGGGGTTGGGGGGGGGAAGCTGTAGAACTGGTCTAACAGACTAATCCCCCACCAGGTGGAACTCACCTGGCAGAGCACTCATACCTTCAAAAACATCCTCAAACTGTTTCAGTGTTGCCTCTGAGGAGTTCAAGTCTGATGGGACCTGTTGTTTTTCTTGAGTGCTGACATGATGAACAACATGTTGGTGGTTGAGCTGTAGCAACTTAAGCTTTTCACACGTTTCTGCTGAAAGGAGAGGCTTTTGGAAGGTTTTCACCAATTGGAACTTTAGCACGTTTCCCCCATCATGATTGGCTTGTAGTTCACACTCCCCTACTTGTGTAATAACCGAGCCATCGTACAGCCTTACTTGGTTGTGGCTTTGCATTTCCATCACTTACATAAAGTCTCTTTGGCCAGGTGTATTGACAGTTGAGCCACTGTCTAGCTGGCATTTGAGTGCTGCTTGGATCATAATCACAGTTATCACACATCAGTGGGGCGAGCGTTACGTTTGTAAAACATTCATCTTTGCCACTTTGAACAGAATTAACATATGTCATGTATAGCATGTCCACTTTTCTTCATAATTTTGATCACTGCATGTATCCTGTTCTAGCAGATTGGCAGGCTTACTTTGTCTTTGTCTGCACACTTTACCAAAATGTTTATTTTTTTCCACGGAATTTGCATATAACCCCATATGTTGGGCATTTGGCTCTTGCGTGTGTTGATCCACAGTACGTGCACCCATCTTCAGAATTTTTCCGCATTGCATCACTGTCCGATTATTATTTTTTTTTATCGACATAGCCTCTGTATTTGTTCTGGGTGGCATAATTGACAGATCCTGTCTGTTCAAACAAAGACAGTAGTCATGTTTTTTAATTGGATATGTTTCACTGTTCGCTTGCTCTGCATATATCTATGGCTTTAGTCAGCGTAAATTGTGGTTCGCACAGCATACTTGCTCTCATTTTTACAGCCAATCACAAGTCTGTCTCTGAGCATTTCGTCTCTCATTGACCCGAAATCACACGAATCAGACGCAGCCTCACAACATATTGACCACACGTCTCTGCTTGAGTTTATTCACGTGCTAAACATGAATCTGTCATAACTCTCATTGCGAGTGGGTTCAAAATGTCTTTTTAAAACGTCAATGATTTTTTATTTTTGTATATCCTCTTCCCCCAAATCTAGATAACGCTGAAGCATATGGCACTCTCTTCCAATAACGCTAAGCAGTATTGCTACTCGCACATGCGGCTCGTTTTTATCTAAGACGGTAACGATTTCATAATTCTCCCACGGATCACGGAAAACCCCGTTTTTATACAAATCACCTTTCATGTCCTTGGCATCGGAATTTGACTGAGATATTGCAGTCTCTTCGTTCTCGCTCAATTCTTCCACTTGTTTGCCTTTATCCGACAGCGATTACATTGTCCACAAACCGTGTCCTCTTTTCCGTAGCGCTTGGCTTTGGGTTAATTTCCATGTTATGTGAAGAACTCACGTCGGAAAGTTTGGTAAAATGCAAGCATAATCTTTTACTCGGTTATTACATGTTACGACATCCTAATCAGAAACTCATAACGCACCTATGTATATATCCTAGATAGGTCCCCCACTAGCGCCATCTCTGGCATGGCATGATGCCCATTATTTTAACATGACAAATTAAGCCAAACCCGGCCGTTTTTCCCCCATAGTTGCGCACGTTGGTTTCTATAGACTACTAGGAGATACATCTACTGTATACTCTAGCAGCATTTTAGTTTACCTACTCTGACCTGGTCGGCTACCAAGTGTCATTGTACTCTGGGTGTTGTTCACATTCCCTCATTGAGTAGTTCTGAATGTATACTGAACAAAAATATAAACATGCAATAATTTCTCAAATATAAACACATGTAGTGTTGGTCCCATGTGTCTAGAGCTGAAATAAAAACAAATGTTTCATACACAACTTCTCTAAAATGTTGTGTACAAATGTTTGAGCATTTATCCTTTGCCAAGAAAATTCATCCACCTGAGAGGTGTGGCATATCAAGAAGCTGATTAAACAGCATGATCCTTACAGGTGCACCTTGTGCTGTGGACAATAAAAGGCCACTTTAAAATGTGCCGTTTTGTCACAACACAATTCCACAGACGTCTCAAGTTCTGAGGGAGCGTGCAATTGGCATGCAGACTGCAGGAATGTCCACCAGAGCTGTTGCCGAGAATTGAATGTTCATTTCTATACTGTAAGCTACCTCTGTTGTTTTAGAGAATATGGCAGGTCATCCTACCGAATGTCAGCAATTATTTTACTAAATTCTATTGTACCTTTTCAATATACCGACCTATCCGGTCTTGTGGATTAATTTATGGGACTGTCCAACACCAAACCAAAGTCAGCATGACCAAATATCACCACAACATTAAAATATTTATTAGTCATTTTTACAGAAACATCAAAATGCTTGACAGAGACATTAAGAGGTACGTAAGGGAAGTCGGAGGAAAGGACGCGAGATCAGTGGAAGAAGTCATGTGTCCATTTAGATTTTCCCAGGGAAACTTCCAGCTTCAATCTGATCGTCCCATTTTGCCACCTTGGAGCGAGAGAGAGAAACTCAGTAAATGTCCCATGACAGAAAACAAAATGACATAAAAGATGAAAATTGAGAAAGGAAGAGAGGAGAGTTTGTCCTGAAACTACTAACCAGCCACATCACCTTTAACCTTGCATTACTTGATGACTGGCACCACTGATTTAAATATAAGTCTCTTCAAGGGTACATATACATTAGAGTGTTCAACACTTACTGTAGGGCAGTATGGTCCAGAGAGAACCATTGAACTAGTGACACATACCCAGCTCAAGGGACACAGGCTTTTGTAGACTCTCTGGTACCAGTCACAGGGTGCCACGTCCTGGCCTTTGTCTGACAGAGCCTTGTTACATCTGTGGAAGTCTGGACGAAAGGGAAATATGTGCAATACAACATAATACGCATATGAACTGACCAAATGAATATTTTCATAAAATTTAGCCCATTAAGTGCCAGTATTCTACACTTAATACACAAGGATCGTTCAAGTATTCAAATAACAATAGTAGTCAATAGCAATCTGACTATGTGAGTTCTCATTATGGTGAGTGGCAGTTGTAAATGTCAGTTGACAATTAAGGTGTTCACATTGTACTAGGCTACATAACTGTAAATTCATTTGTAAATTAACAAATTGCCTAAATAAAAATAAAACATGAATCACAAATAGGGAAAAAAACTAAACAGCGGGTGCCCGTTCATCATTCGGGTTAGTTAACTAAGCATTTACGCAGGTACCAGAATTAACTCAGCAAAATAGCCATTCGAGGAAGTGAAACAATTTAAACAAGTGAACTGTCAGCGATGGACATGAACCTGGCTTAAGCACTACATGCTTTGGTTAAAGCTCAAGTTGAAATCAGCAAGTGCCATGGCAACCACCCACAGTGGGTCTGACTCAAAAGAACATGGGGACTATTATCATTGTAACTACAAGACATATTGAGTGAATGTAATGATAGCCATGTCATGGTGTTTTGGATGATAATCGATGCTGCGGATCTTATTCACAGCGTGTCCAAAACCGACCAACAGAGTACCCCTAGATGAAGTGGATTAATTCTTCAAAAACCCTTATTTAAGCATACATTGGTTTAGCATAGAGAATAACTTTGCCGGTGAATGTATGAGATGCCTGAGAGATGTATAAAAGTATTTTAATATCCAGTGTGAACAAGGTCTATTGTTTGAAAGGACAACAGCACCAGAGCTATATAGGCCTGGCCTAAACATCTCTGTGTGCAGCTCTGAATGGCAAACAAAAAGGTAGAGTGTGGTGGTTATTACCCAGATAATTCTGGAAGCAGTTTCGGGTCTGGTTGGTGTTGGGGAACCGGGCATCAAAAGGAGCCGTTCTGTAGTTCTTGATCTTCTCTTCAATTACGTCAGACATTTTGACTGATTTCAATCTGCAAAACATTCATACTAATCAAAATATTGAACACAAATCTCAACCAATTTCCATAATCACTCTATCAACCTTGCCTAAAAGGACATTGGAATGTTTGCAATTAGAATCAGGCTAGCAGCTTATAGTCCAATTCTACTTCCTTAAACATGGACCCAATTGACATGTCCTAGTGTGATTAATCAGGCTGTAATATACAATTCATATGTATATACAGCCTGAGACATGTTCACAAAATCATGTAAAATGTTCCTTACAAGCTAGAATTAAATTACATTTGAATATATTCAAATTTGAGAATCTTCATGACAAACCGCAGACAACCTGTAAGGTTCAAAATGTATATGTATATACAGCCTGAGACATGTTCACAAAATCATGTAAAATGTTCCTTACAAGCTAGAATTAAATTACATTTGAATATATTCAAATTTGAGAATCTTCAACATTCTGGCTTGTAAATGACATTTATACGATTCTGTCCACAAATGTCTCAGTCTGTATATACACCAATTAATTGTGTACCACAGCCTGATTAATCAGTCAAGACATAACCTAGCTCCTACCCTTGGCCTGCAATAACTGCGCTAATGCCAGTTCACACAAGACAATTTTATTTTTTCCCACTTGTATTTATTCAGGGTAGCCCAATTTAGACCAGGGTCTCATTCACAATGGTGCTCAGAACAAACATGATAATTAAATGAATCAATAAAACGGCAAAATTGTACTTCAGGACACAGCCGATAGACACACCACATCTTAACAATACAAACAAACCACGACAATCAACCAAAACACTTGCAAACCTCAGTGAATTCATCCCTCGTCAAACTATTCACTGGGTAAGGTTACAACTAACCACCTAACGTTACAGCTTTTCTACGTCCGACGTAGCTAGCTGGCGCTGGGTACTAGTGCATTGGCATTGTGAATGTCAAAGTACTAGCAAGCTACTTGGCAGATAATGTGTATAGCTAGCTAAACTAGCTATGCTAACTAGACATCCCTATCCAACTAGAGGTAAATGGAAAGTCAAGTAATTTGACTAAATTAGTTGAACATGCAAAACGAGATTGTTAGCCGTCTCACTCTTTATAAACTAGTTCGCTAGCTCATATATATATAGTTGGACTAGCACAGGTGTGCTTACAGCAATCTGTAGCTAGCTGACGTTAGTAGTTAGCTGTCTCAAAGCCAAACGGCCACATACACCTATTATTCACTTCTGTATGACTGTTAATGACGACACAACATCGATTGTTGAAAATATCGTGCATCTTAGTTAATGGAATAACAATATTGTATTAGTTAAGAAAGAAGGCCTACCTCTGCGCTAAAAGTCTGATAAACTGACCTCTTGCGGTGTCCTCTGAAGAAGAGCGTCAAAACGCAACGCATGATGGGAGAAGGAACATAGTGTGGTGCACCTGCAAGACAAGCGGCTTCTCTAAGTATTCAAATACAGCCCACTACTGCCACCTGCTGTAAAATAATAATAATAATAATAATGATATACAAAATTCAACAAGACCTAAACGATATCAAAGATGGTGAATAAATGAAGATAGGCCGTTTACCATTGGGAAAAATTGAGAAAGTCACGAAAACGATGGGACGCTTCAATGGGGCAGAAGCCAGTGTGTTGTCGTGATTCTGGATGATCAGATAGCGAACGACAAGAAACTGCAATGTTGGAAATCGTATGTAGCTATTTTCATATTGTTCTTAATACTATGCCTTGTTTTGAGGTGTTTTGACTGGTTTCATGTCAATGCTAATATGGCACAAAAAAATCGCGAGTTTGTTTGATGTGTCCATTCAATTTAATCCGTTCCAGCCATTACAACGAGCCTGTCTTCTTATAGTTCCTCCCAACAGCCTCCACTGAACTGTAACGATGTACACTGCTCAAACAAATAAAGAGAACACTAAAATAACACATCCTAGATCTGAACGAATGAAATATTCTTATTAAATACTTTTTTCTTTACATAGTTTAATGTGCTGACAACAAAATCACACAAAAATGATCAATGGAAATCAAATTTATCAACCCATCGAGGTCTGGATTTGGAGTCACACTCAAATTTAAAGTGGAAAACCACACTACAGGCTGATCCAACTTTGATGTAATGTCCTTAAAACAAGTCAAAATGAGGCTCAGTAGTGTGTGTGGCCTCCACGTGCCTGTATGACCTCCCTACAACGTCTCCTGATGAGGTGGCGGATGGTCTCCTGAGGGATCTCCTCCCAGACTTGGACTAAAGCATCCGCCAACTCCTGGACAGTCTGTGGTGCAACAGACTGTCCAGGAGTGGATGGAGCGAGACATGATGTCCCAGATGTGCTCAATTGGATTCAGGTCTGGGGAACGGGCGGGCCTGTCCATACCATCAATGCCTTCCTCTTGCAGGAACTGCTGACACACTCCAGCCACATGAGGTCTAGCATTGTCTTGCATTAGGAGGAACCCACGGCCAACCGCACCAGCATATGGTCTCACAAGGGGTCTGAGGATCTCATCTCGGTACCTAATGGCAGTCAGGCTACCTCTGGCGAGCACATGGAGGGCTGTGCGGCCCCCCCAAAAATGCCACCCCACACCATGACTGACCCACCGCCAAACCGGTCATGCTGGAGGATGTTGCAGGCAGCAGAACGTTCTCCACGGCGTCTCCAGACTGTCACGTCTGTCACATGTGCTCGGTGTGAACCTGCTTTCATCTATGAAGAGCACAGGGCGCCAGTGGCGAATTTGCCAATCTTAGTGTTCACTAGTAAATGAAAAACGTCCTGCACGGTGTTGAGCTGTAAGCGCAACCCCCACCTGTGGACGTCGGGCCCTCATACCACCCTCATGGAGTCTGTTTCTGACCGTTTGAGCAGACACATGCACATTTGTGGCCTGCTGGAGGTCATTTTGCAGGGCTCTGCCAGTGCTTCTCCTGCTCCTCCTTGCACATAGCGGTCCTGCTGCTGGGTTGTTGCCCTCCTACGGCCTCCTCCATGTCTCCTGATGTACTGGCCTGTCTCCTGGTAGCGCCTCCATGCTCTGGACACTACGCTGACAGACACAGCAAACCTTCTTGCCACAGCTCGCCTTGATGTTCCATCCTGGATGAGCTGCACTACCTGAGCCACTTGTGTGGGTTGTAGACTCCGTCTCATGCTACTGAGAGTGAAAGCACCGCCAGCATTCAAAAGTGACCAAAACTTCAGCCTGGAAGCATAGGAACTGAGAAGTGGTCTGTGGTGCCCACCTGCAGAACCACTCCTTTATTGGGGGTGTCTTGCTAATTGCCTATCATTTCCACCTGTTGTCTATTCCATTTGCACAACAGCATGTGTAATTTATTGTCAATCAGTGTTGCTTCCTAAGTGGACAGTTTCATTTCACAGAAGTGTGATTGACTTGGAGTTACATTGTGTTGTTTAAGTGTTCCCTTTATTTTTTTGAGCAGTGTATTTGAGAGACAACAAGTGCTCATTGTGCAAATGTATTTATGTTTTCAATTAACATTGGAGACAAAATATACACTGACAATACCAAAAGTTAGGAATTACTTCCTAATATTCAGTTTCACCCCCCCCCCTTCCTCTTTTTTTGCCCTCAGAACAGCCTCAATTCATCAAGGTGTAAAAAGCTTCCACAGGGATGATGGCCCATGTTGGCTCCAATGCTTCCCACGGTTGTCAAATTGGGTGGACGTCCTTTGGGTTAGGGTTAGGTTTAAAATGAGATTTTAAGAAGAGAAAGTTGTCATTCAAAAGGCACTCGCACATCTGAGCTATCTTTGTTGCAGGTGCAAGGTAACAGTTGAATAAGATGAGAAAAAGAAGAAACCCCTACACTGCTCTTTAATACGCTTTACGTATCGGCCTCAAGGCCTTCGTCAGAGCTTAATAAAGAGTAGTGATACTAGCAAGAACAGTGTGCGGGTTTCATCTTTTTTTCTCAAGAAGATTAATTGTAGAAATGGGCGGGGTTTATGACTGTGGCTGTGGTAGCTAGTGATGATGCCTAAAAACAGGCCACTTCGATACGGGACTCCCTAAAGCTATGACCGGAAGTGACTTTTCGTAGCAGGTTAGAGAGCATTTTCGCTAACCTTAACCTAATTCTCCTAACCATGCTAATAAAACTTGAAACGTACATCTCCTGACCTGCTGCATTAGTTTTCCTAACCTGCGACTAAAAAGTAACTTCTGGTCATATCAGAATCGAAGTGGCATGTTTTTAAGGAATCTCCCTTCGATACAGCTACGACTGGAAGTTACTTTTCTTAGCAGGTTAGGATAGCATTTTCTCTGACCCTGACCCTTTTCTTAACCTTAAC
Organism: Oncorhynchus gorbuscha; assembly: GCF_021184085.1. NCBI lineage: Eukaryota > Metazoa > Chordata > Actinopteri > Salmoniformes > Salmonidae > Oncorhynchus > Oncorhynchus gorbuscha. The sequence goes on from NC_060181.1 coordinate 39,338,419, forward strand.
CTAATTGGATAGACCATAAGCTGTCTTTTAAAAAGCCTGTTGATGAGTAAGTTAAAGTAACTGTCCAGTGAAAATCTCACTTTTAAAAGTTCCTATTCTGTTAACTCGTACCCAAATAATGTAGTTGAACCCACATCAAACTTGTATCTCAAATCAGCGGTCTACTTGCATGAATATTTTTATTGACCGGTATACGCCCACACCATTCTGTTGTTGGGGTACACCCACACCATTCCAACACAGAAAAGCTGCTTTTTTAGACTGGATGCTTTTTAGACTAGATGCCTCTCATGCAATTCAAAATATTTATCGAGGACTTATTTGTTGAGGAATGTGATTGTTTTTCTTGAATGTGTATGTCATTTTGTATTTTTGCATTCCCTTGTATTTTATATTTTTGTCAAATGTGTGAAATTGCAAAATGCAGGGCTCCATTGTGAAAGAGACCTTGGTCTCAATGGGACTGACTCCCTGTTGAAATAAAGGTCAAATAAAATTACATAAAATGATCTTTTTCAACTTTTAACCATGTATTGAGGCCTTCAGTGTTTGTTCACAATTACATTGTTTGGAGTAAAAAAAGCTTATATTCTGGGTTCTGATGGGGTATGACAGTTGAGCTCATGAGGCATTCATAAGTTACAATAGCTTCACAAAGTATTCATACCCCTTGACTTATTCCACATTTTGTTCTGTTACAGTCTGAATTCCAAATGGATTAAATCCATTTTTCTCTCACCTATCTACCCACAATACCCCATAATGACAAAGTGAAAACATCATTTTTTTTGGTGCACATTTATTGAAAAGGAAATACAGAAATATCTCATTTATTTATTCACACCACTGAGTCAATACATGTTACAATCACCTTTGGCAGCGATTACAGCTGTGAGTCATTCTGGCTATGTTGATAAGAGCTATGCAAACCTGGATTGTGCAATATTTGCCCATTGTTCTTGTCAAAATTCTTCAAGCTCTGTCAAATTGGTTGTTGATCATTGCTAGACAACCATTTTCAAGTCTTGCCATAGATATTCAAGCAGATTTAATTCAAAACTGTAACTCGGCCACTCGGGAACATTCACTGTCCTCTTGGTAAGCAACTCCAGTGTAGATTTGGCCTTGTGTTGTAGGTTATTGTCCTGCTGAAAGCTGAATTCATCTCCCAGTGTCTGGTGGAAAGCAGACTCAACCAGGTTTTCTTCTAGGATTTTGCCTGTGCTTAGCTCCATTACGTTGATGAACAATTACAAACGTACACATAACATGATGCAACCACCACTATGCTTTAAAATATGGAGAGTGGTACTCGGTAATATTATTGTATTGGATTTTCCCCAAACATAACACTTTGTATTCAGGACAAAAAGTCAATTGCTTTGCCACATTTCCTGCGGTATTACTTTAGTGCCTTGTTGCAAACAGGATGCATGTTTTGGAATATTCTGTGCAGGCCTCCTTCTTTTGAATTAGGTTAGTATTGTGGAGTAACTACAATTCTCCTATCACAGCCATTAAACTCTGTAACTGTTTTAAAGTCACCTCATGGTGAAACCCCTGTGCAGTTTCTTTCCTCTCTGTATATTTGTAGTGACTGGGTGTATTGATATAAAATCCAAAGTGTAATTAATAACTAAACCATGCTCAAAGGGATATTCATTGTCTGCTTTTTTGAATATATATTTTTTATCTACCAATAGGCAGTGGCGTGTATTCATGGTTGCAAAGGGAAGCCAGGATTCCCCCAAAAAGCTACCAATTAAAAAATAAACAAAATTATGTATCTTTCGTCTCTGTGTTTAATTAATTTCCTTCAATTCGCAAGAGGCTGAATGTACACTAAACAGTGCCTTCGGAAAGTATTCAGACCGCTTCACTTTTTCCACACTTTGTTACGTTACAGCCTTATTCTAAAATTGATTAAATAAAACCTTTTCCTCATCAATCTACACACAATACCCAGTAATGTCATAGTGAAAAACAGGTTTTTAGAAATGTTTAAAACAAAAACAGACCTTATTTACAGAATAATTCAGATCCTTTGCTATGAGACTCGAAATTGAGCTCAGGTTCATCCTGTTTCCATTGATCATCCTTAAGATGTTTCCACAACTTGATTGTAGACCACCTGTGGTCAATTCAATTGATTGGACATGATTTGGAAAGGCACACTCCTGTCTATATAAGGTCCCACAGTTGAAAGTGCATGTCAGAGCAAAAACCAAGCCATGATTTTGATGGAATTGTCTGTAGAGCTCCTGGACTGGATTGTGTTGAGGCACAGATCTGGGGAAGGGTACCAAACATTTCTACAGAATTGAAGGACCTCAAGAACACAGTGGTGTCCATCATTCTTAAATGGTAGAAGTTTGGAAACACCAGGAATCTTCCTAGAGGTCGCTGCCTGACCAAACTAAGCTATTTGGGCCTTGGCGAGGGAGGTGAACAAGAACCCGATGGTCACTCTGACAGAGCTCCAGAGTTCCAATCAGGCCTCTATGGTAGAGTGGCCTGATGGAAGCCACTCTTCAGTAAAATGCACATGACAGCCCGCTTGGAGTTTCCCCAAAGTTATACCTGAAGGATTCTCAGAACATGAGAAACAAGATCCTCTGGTCTGATGAAGTCAAGACTTAACTCTGGTCAGGATTGAGGGAAATATGAGTGGAGCAAAGTACAGAGAGATCCTTGATGAAAACCTGCTCCAGAGTGCTCAGGACCTCAGACTGGGGCGAAGGTTATACCTTCCAAAAGGACAATGACCCTAAGCACACTGCCAAGACAACACAGGAGTGGCTTCGGGATAAGTCTCTGAATGTCCTTGAGTGGCCCAACCAGAGCCCGTTCTTGAACCCAATGGAACATCTCTGGAGAGACCTGAAAATAAATGTGCTTCAACAAAGTACTAAGTAAAGTGTCTGAATACTGATGTAAATGTTATATTTTTTAAATCTATTTTGAATACATTTTTACAACACATCTGTTTTTTCTTTGTCATTATGGGGTATTGTGTGTAGATTGATAAGGGAAAAAAACTATTTAATACATTTTTGAATAAGGCTGTAACGTAACAATGTGGAAAAAGTGAAGGGGTCTGAATACTTTCCGAATGCTCTGTGTGAGCAAAAGTATGTGGATACCCCTTCAAATGAGTGGATTTGGCTGTTTCAGCCACACCGTTGCTGATAGGTATATAACATTTGAGTACACTGCCATGCAATCTCCATAGACAAACACTGACTGTAGAATGGCCTTGCTCAAGAGCTCAGTGACTTTAAACGTGGCACCGTCATAGGATGCCACCTTTCCAACAAGTCGGTTTGTCTAATTTCTGCTCTACTAGAGCTGCCCTGGTCAACTATAAGTGCTGTTATTGTGAAGTAGAAACGTCTAGGAGCAACAACGTCTCAGCCACAAAGTGGTTGGCCGCACATGCTCACAGAAAGGGACCGACGAGTGCTGAACTGCGTAGCACGTAAAAATGGTCTGTCCTCGGTTGCAACACCCACTACCGAGTTCCAAACTGCTTCTGGAACCAACGTTCTCTGGAGTGATGAATCACGCTTCACCATCTGGCAGTCCAACAAATCTGGGTTTGTTGGATGCCAGGAGAACTCTACTTGCCCCAATGCATAGAGCCAGCTTTAAAGTTTGGTGGAGGAGGAATAATGGTCTGGGGCTCTCAGCGAGGTTGAATAGAAGCTGTAGGAATTCCTGACCTGGAGAAAGAGAGAAAATTATGAATAGTTACAATTGGAAATGTTTGCATGCCTTACTATTAGTCCATGTGCTTGGTTATTCAAACTTTGTGGAGAAAACTAGAATATCAGTTGGAATTTATTTCCATATCTTTTTCAAGGATGCTCAAATACATTCATATTTTGTTTTGTTTTAAAGACATCTCTTCTACTTAAACCCATTCTGGGTTGCTTACTTCGGTCATATTGTGCTACCTCTAATCTCTCCAAGTGGGCAGATAAATAATGATTTGAGAGCCTAACCGATGTACATAGTTTCATCTATATGGCAATAAACATGTTCTCTTCATGACCTTAACTAGGGACCTCATACAGTAAGTATCCTCATCTGATACTGTCATTTGAGGTAATGTCATCACATGAATGCAGTCTCGAGTCTCGATACAAGACACCACGCCAAACGATAGAATTGAGATCCAAACTCCATTTCTGGACGATATTTCTATCCATTTACGGGACCTTTTTTTTTGTTTTTTTTGCTCAAGACTACCTTCAGAGGCAAATCTTCTGTAACTATAAGTTACCCTTTTTCCACCGGGGAGTTGTCCACCCAGTGCCAGCCCCGCCTGGGTTACCGTTCTTCAGGCCGATCCAGTAGGAGTCTCCCTTGCTCAGCTCCTTGGCTCTCTTCCACGGGAAGATCTGAGAAAAATGCAACACTCAGATGGAGGCCTCAAAATAGACACGGCCCCACGTTTTCGTAGAACTCCTAAATCTATTATTAACTTTAACTGAGGGTGTCAAAAGTGATGTATTACACGGTGAATGCAATGCGTCTAAACATTCATGCCCTGACCTTATAGATTATGTTCGTGTCTGTGTTAGGTCCACTGTATACTGTATAAAGGAATATCACAGCTTTGAGTGATAGGGCAGTCTATATATTTCTAATATTTCCAAGTAATTCTCAGTAAATCTCAGTTCTTTATTTACCTCCAAAGCTCCGGACCTTTTGAGGATTTTGATTTGTCATGATATAGGTTCTAAATCATCTCTTGATTCAAAAGGGATCCACATTTGAGATGCAAATGAATACAGAATTGAGAAATAGGCTACAATGCAGTCCTCCAAAGAAACCTTAACGTATGCAGGTATCATTGGGTGATGGGGTTCATGGCTCTCTCATACTTGCTCCTCCTCACTCTTCACCATGGCAAGGTTGCCCCCTGCAGACAAGCAGTGGTACTGGCTGGAGATCCAGTTCTGTCTCTCCTGGGTGTGGAGGCAGCATCTCTCCCCAAAAGACTCCCATCCCTCTGGGCACGGCCTGCACTCACGCTCTGTGAAACAAGATTACGCCAGAGGTTACTCAGGGGTAATGGTGAACAGGGGTGAAACAGGTTCCCTATGTAAAATAGGTTTTTCAATCTCTGTATCATCACCTGTATAAATACAATATTTCCTAAATATATCAATAAACAATACTCTTAAAACCATCAAGCGGGGATTGTTTATGGTGGTACATGTCTACATCGACTAATCTGATACTAGCTAAAGAGATGCTGTTATTAGGATGCCAGGCCTAGCGCATAGGCCTAGTGTGATGCTACCCAATTTTCGCGACTCTTGTCATTGTCAGCCATTTTGGAATTTTAAGTTGATCCTGGTTATCCTTCATCATCTTTTCTCTGTCTGTCCATATATTTAACAGTTTATTGGATTGGAGTATTCTTCCCCCCAGATAAAAACAACCTAAATGTCTGTGCTCACCACTGGGGGTGGTGACAGGACTGTACAGGTTGAGTGTTGGGTACTTGTGGAAGAGGAGGACGTAGGAGTTGTTCAGGGTGTTCAGCTTCTGAGTCAGGTCTTTGAGTCTGACCCACGCGGCCCGTTTGCCATGGATGCAACAACAAAAAGTGAGGATGAGGTAGCAGAGAGAGCCAATTAAAAGGTCAAGTTAGGGTTAAAACCTCAAGTCTTGACCGTCCATAACAATGTAAATCAGTGGACTCCTATTTCTGACCCCTGAATCTTTTTAATAAAAACATATGAGCTAATGAAACTCACAGTGGAAGGTCTGTAGGAGTGTGGCCACAGTCAGCAGAAAACAGCAGGGCAAGGTAATGTGATAACTGTCTGTACTGTGTATGCCACCAATCTGAGAGGGGGAAATATTTCAGCCACATACAGTAATGTCAGTATAAACATGATACATACTAAAAAAGTATAGCATTATGCTTTTTAGACATCAAACATGCAATAATCTGAACTTGATCTTATTTCTTTGGATAAAATGTGCTACAATGTTATGATAATGGGATCACCTCTCACTGTTGACCCCTCCATCTTTTTAGGATGTAGCTGGCCCGGTTCAGACGCCCCCATTCTCTCCTGGTCTTATGACTCCCATTCCCCCAGAGCAGTGGGAGACTGCTGGAGGCTGAAAATAGATCCAGCTCTCATGAGTTCCAATTCACAAATGAGCTTTGAGACAGTATGTCACCCTTAGCTTCATGCAAAGTACATTTGATAGCAAAACCTGTCAGGCTGGAGACGTTTTGATTATGACCAAATACCCTTATTCAATTGTGTTGTTTGTGGACAACTTTATGTAGCTTGTGGTGACATTTCTGTTTAGAATATGCATGGTTTCCCAGGGCCCGGTTACCCAAAAGCATCTCAGGATCCTATGGTTCTAAAGATGAGCGTAGCCTTAAGATGTTTTTTAGGAAACCTGGCCCTAGTCTGTAAGTGTTGTCTTGGTCAGACCAATTCAATATGGCACCCAGCAAACAGTATCTAGGTCATAACGGAACGCAATGTACAGCCAGCCCCAAGACTTCTATTCAAATGCCCTCCGTGCTTAGATAACTACTATTGTTTTAAAATGCATTGCTTATCTATACTTTGACACCTACAGTGTTGCCAGACATTCCCCTTCTCCTCAATAATCCATAGTAATATCTGCTTCAACCGACGCGATTTATGTGCTATGTTTAGCTCTGAAGCGGACCCATTTCTAGGCTGTGTGAGAGTCTTGTTTTGGCAAATGAGAATCCGCAGTCATTTAAGACCGGCAGCAACAGGATCTGAATTCTTCCAACTGCACGCACCCCCTGCACTCTTATCATCTCTGTTCTCAACACAGGCAAAAATCAAGGCATACACAATTCCTGGGGTGGTTTGAAAGTGCTATTCAACAAAAACATAGTGCACAGATCCGAGGCTAAGTTACTATTGTGACTCAATACAGGCTACAGCTGTAGATTAGGCCCTGTAGCATTGCTATTGCTGTTACATATTCCAAACCTAGCCGATATCATGCCCAAGCTTTGCCAAAAGTACATTTATTTTCGTATCATACTTTGTTAGATGATATGTGATTTCAACCGCCGATTGCTGCTTTAAAAGCATACAAAACAAAGCCGCAGCATTCTGACTCTGACTTGTGTTGGGTCTTTATGCCGTCATGACGATGTAGGCTCCTCAACATACAGAACACCCTCCAAAGGCAACTAACACCCTCTTGTGGCAAACAAGTTGGACTCACTGAAGAATTCTAATCATGAGTCATGCTGCTGTTTCCTTTGTGTGTAGCTCCCACCCATTACCCCTTTGGTGTTCACAGATCTGTAAAGGGACTGGATAAGTGTAAGCAATATATAGCACTAGCTGCCCTTCACAGTATGCTACATGTTTGGATTTTTTTTACCCTGTGATGGCTGGTGTGGGTGCAAGCTTTTGCTCTATCCAAGCAGTAACACAGTTTTTTAACAAACATTATTCGTCTTCATAAGACTGACCACCAATGAAAGAAAATACATGAAATACCCGTTCATGAAATATGCAATAATATTTACCAGAGTTAGTCCCTTTATTTCTTGTTTACGTTTTACGATTCATCTTATAGTTTTGGCTTACATACACAGGAAAGGGACTTTTTGAACAAATACACAGACATGAATAAATAAAAGGTTGTTCAATATTTACAGACAAGAAAAACTAAGCTATTGAGAATTTCTTTATATACAGATAAAATGTATACCAAAGGCGAGATTATACAAACTTTATGGAAGCAACGTAGATTCTGATGGTGAAACTGCATTCAATACTATGTTTAAACTGCATTTTATCCAATTGTATTAGCATTCATTAATCAATCATCTTTTTTAAATGTAATGAATTAGAAACATACACACAAAATGTTGGGAAACATTACATACATTTAGCCCACTATCAGGAAAATAAACTGGAGCATGTTTTTTTTAATGCTCATCTTGGCATTATAAACTCTTATAAAACAATCCATACCAATCCATGTCCTCTCACAAAGGTGCATTAACAAATATTTACTAACATACTGTAATGGTTGCAATGATTATTAGCAACAGGGGGCTATGTCCAGCCAAGGTCTGTACTATCACCATGGCAACAACAGACCCTTTTACCAAAGATGTTTTATAACTAGCCCAAGATAGACCAGAGCCTTTTATTTCCAATGGGAGCAAATGAATCATAGTGGGCAGAACCAAGCAAGAATATGGGCAGAACCAAGCACTAGCTAGCGAGATCCTATTGGCGAATTCTAGTATTTATTTGCATATTTACATTAGGGAACGTCTACTTTGTGAAGTGTGCAATAACTCAATTCGCCCTTGCATTCCTTCTAAATAATGCAGTTTTTTAAAACTTTGGCAAAGGGTAAAGTTTACAAGACGTTGTCCACTCTGTTTGTTACAGATTACAGAAAACTGTATCGAGTTCAAATGTTTCATCAAGGAAAGAATTTGCAAAATGTCAGCCAAAATCCATCTGGCTCCATCTTCTCCCAATGCCAGCCACTGGGCTTCCTCTCATCACCATATCTGGTCGTGAGTGGAAACAGCAACCGGATGCTTCGCATTTATCCATCCCGTGAAATATCTGTCTCATTGTTCTGTGCATTTACGATCCGTGTTCAAGTGAAACAATGAGACGATAGACAGTCCAAACTTAATACACTGAAATGGGGGTAAGTGAACTAATAAAATACATTCCTCATTTGTATGCTGTACAGACAGATAAGGGATGGACATATACACTGAAAGGATAGATAAGGAAAGGACGTGTTGTGTACAATAAGTTATACTTACCAAAAATGTAATGGTGTGTATTTGTTTATGCAATTTCACAGTTGATATTCAATACATAGGCTATATTTTTCAGATTTGTATAAGTATTTTACATGCATTAAAAACACAAGACCCAACTAATAAAAAGCAACAGATTTTTTAGAGCATTACAGCATTACATTTTTGTTTCCAAGCTGTTGTGAGTGCATGTGAGTGCATGTGAGTGCATGTGAGTGCATGTGAGTGCATGTGTGAATTTAGCCTATTTTGAGAGCATGTGTATGCTACTGACAGCACGGAAATAGTCTGGATCTGGGTCAGAGCTCTACTTGTCAGGTAAATCCCACTGTAAGCCACAGGTTACCATGGAGATGTCAGCATTACCTTAGAACTCTTGACAGCCAGTTAACCTGTATTTATGCGGGCACCTGTCCACAAGTCAGTCTTGACAATGTCAACTCTGCTCTGCTGTTGCATCAAACCTGGCAGCCATTTCAGACACACTCATAGAAATACGTCGAAACCAAACCCACAAGTTTTGCTGTGTTAAAACAGACATTCCAGCTTACAAAATGTCCACCTTTTTAACTTTTTATTAAAACACACGTACTTACAAAAATATGTTTCCGCAAACAGACAAAGCAAACTCCTTTAACCAAAAGCAGAGCACCATCAGCTATTTGTAGAGCTAAGTTCCTGTGAAAAATTCCAGTGGAATGTTGATCAGTTGCATGTGTGTACAACACAGTAGTAGAAAACAGGCCTCTAAAATCTCTGGTAGAGTCGGGACAGGCTAAAAGTCTCAAAACAACATCCCTAGAGGAGCTCCTCCCATCTTCACGTTCAAAACAATAATACGTAATCCCTCACATTCAACCATCAAATCTTTATCAATGTCTTCCAACTCATACACTTGCCATCTGCAGGGCTCTGTTTTCAGTCCCTTTAGGTTGTTCATTCCATACTGTCCAAAGTTGGTTTATGAGCATTCTACCTCAGTGCTTTCCTTTTCATCACTGGTATCATCCTGCTCACCAGTCAAAAACAGAAAGACAAACAAATAACACCTGGACTATTGTGAACCATATCCAGGCGTAATACGTCCCAGAAAAAAAAGGTTTTGATTCTTTGAACACCTGACTGATGAAGGGCTTTGCTAAGGCCGGGGCATACATGGATGGACCCATCTAGAGACAGGGAATCCTATTTCCTGTACTGGATCTCGGGAGCAGCTGTAGTCATGACCATTCGGTTATATCCAGCCGTTGCTCTTTTAAAGTCCTCTCAGTTCCTCGGCCCAGCGAGGGGGAAGGCAGAACAGAGAGGAAATGGATGGCAAAAATAGCAGAATGTCTCTGCAGCGTAGGGCACAGAGCCCTTGCTGCCACACCGTACAGCTGGTTGACTGACATCATGGGCTTGGTGATCAGACATTTTTAATGAGGCAGAGTGGGGTAGTGCTTAGTGGCAGGGGTCGAAGGGGTATTTGGTGACCCCACCGTGAAGCTCAACCACTGCCTCTGTCCAGGTGATGAGGTCACCGGCCATGTGACCTCCACAGGAAGCCTGGCTGTAGATTTCATTGGGCGTGAGAACGCGGGACCACAACTGGAGGTCTGACATTTCGCCCACGAAGGACTGGGTGGCGTCAAATCGGCCACCTAGGGCGTCCTGTTAGGAAAGCACAGCATTATTATTAAGTGTAAAGGCCCACAAAACATGAACAAGAACAATCTATCCCACAGTAAACGATAAAGACGCAATTATTTAAACAGATGTCTGAGTTTTCCACCTTTTTAATTCCTTTAAAACAAGGTTGGTTAGTCACTAACAATGTTCTAAAACTAGGCAGTTCAGATCAATCAACCTTTGTTCTTAAACCTTCTCATGACCTAGTGTCATGTTAAGGTTCGGCTTAAGGGGAAGGTTTAACTAACATACCAAGTAGCAAAAAAGTAGTAAGTAGTTGCAAAATTGCTAATTAGCTAAAATTGTCCATGATGATATTCTAACACGCAACCTTTGGGTTGCTAGACTTTTGCATTTTATGCCCACCCATCCCCTATTCACCCCTACTAACCACCCTACTTTTGTTTTAGCCTTAAGTAAACTTCTGTCTAATGTAACCATACCATACTAATTTGGGTGTCACGGATTTGCATTTACTATCTTACGTCTAGTCTATGAGACCAGGCTGGAATCTCTTGTCTAGAGCCACATACAGTTTTTACATTCATCTTAAGATAGCTAAGTGAGACAACCACATATCACAGTCACCAATGTACTGATTTCCAAGCTTAGTTTTTGGCAATAGCCTGTGTCTTCTCAGGACACAACTAGACGATAATCCGCTTTAACATGATTGTATTAACAGCTTTTAGTGTTTGCGAATCCTAAAATCAGCAAACACACACTGTAAGTGTGACAAGTAATTCCCTGCTGGCAACATTTTGTGTCAGCTGTGGGATCCAGTACTGATGTTTAGAAATGTACGGTTCCTAACCCAGCTTTTATATGTTCTTCAGAACTTTGAGTGTGAAAATTCATAGAAATAAAACGTGGAGATGTACCTGTTCCTGGCCCAGAATAAAGACTCCACCAGGCTTGATGGGATGCCATGCAGATAGATTCTCTCCAGATCCCCTTTTTACACCGTCCTGGAAGGCCTCCCAATGCCCATCGTGTGTCGACCATGTCACGCACAGATGTTGCCACTTCCCATCTGTCATTGCCATGGGCAATGTCACTGCCTGTGCAAAGAAAATAGAGGCAATGGCATAATTAACTAATTGCATTGATTGATTGATTGGCTTAATCCACAGAGTCTAAACAAAAGATTTCCGTGAGTAAAAAGAGCAAAGTCACGGCCTGTTCGGAGAAAGAGAGATTATTACCAGTTTAATTGACTACTCACAGAACAGGATATTAGTGTCATTGTCTTGGGCATTTAGAAAAATGACACCTTCAGAAGGTAAATTAAACACAAATGTTGTTGGAGATATTTTGTAAATGATTTGCCAGGTTTTGTGAATAGGTACAAATAGCTCACCAATTGAAATGCGATGGCCTTCTTTTCTTTTGTGTCATATCCTTCAGGTGCCATAGCTCGGCATCTCCCAGGTTTAACCACCAAATCCCCTCTTGTCTGGGAGAAACCCTGACTCATGCTGAGGTATGGGCCCAGACCATGTGTCTATCCCCGTGTCCACCCTCTCATTAGACGTCTCTTCACATGACTGTGCTAGGTAAGCTGCTTGCCCTTTGCCCTCTGTGGTCTTACGCCATTAGGGAGGATGATAAATGAAGACAGAACCACTGTCTCTCAGGAGGCAAGACTAGGTGAGAGGAGGCAGCAGGTGAACTGTAACTGCCTCCTGCCTCGCTCCTTGAGGACAGGAGATAAATCAAATTCCGGTGCCTGATCGGATAAGAGTGGAGTCACCTGACACTGAGGTGTAAAGCTTGCTTGCCTTGAGGTGATTGATTTTCCACTTGTGCTGCCAATGGGGCAACTGACTGATAACATAAGCGCCGTCTTATTTAGAATTATGATTCAAAATGGTGAAACACTCCTTTTCTAAATGCTATCAAATCAAAGTTTATTTGTCACGTGTGAATACAACAGGTGAAATGCTTACTTCCAGGCTCTTGCCAATAGTGCAAAAAAGGTATTAGGTGAACAATAGGTAAGTAAAGAAATAAAACAATAGTAAAAAGGCAGGCTATATACAGTAGCGAGGCTATAAAAGTAGCGAGGCTACATACAGACACCAGTTAGTCAGGCTGATTGAGGTAGTATTTACATGTAGATATGGTTAAAGTGACTATGCATATATGATAAACAGAGAGTAGAAGTAGCGTAAAAAAGAGGGTTGGGGGGGGCACACAATGCAAATAGTCCAGGTAGCCATTTGATTACCTGTTCAGGATTCTTATGGCTTTGGGGTAAAAACTGTTGAGAAGCCTTTTTGTCCAAGACTTGGCACTCCGGTACCACGTGCCATGCAGTAGTAGAGAGAACAGTCTATGACTGGGGTGGCTGGGGACTTTGACAATTTTTAGGGCCTTCCTCTGACACCGCCTGGTGTAGAGGTCCTGGATGGCAGGCAGCTTAGCCCCAGTGATGTACTAGGCCGTACGCAATACCCTCTGTAGTGCCTTGCGGTCAGAGGCCGAGCAATTGCCGTACCAGGCAGTGATGCGACCAGTCAGGATGCTCTCAATGTTGCAGCTGTAGAACCTTTTGAGGAACTCAGGACCCATGCCAAATCTTTTTAGTTTCCTGAGGGGGAATAGGCTTTGTTGTGCTCTCTTCACGACTGTCTTGGTGTGTTTGGACCATTCTAGTTTGTTGTTGATGTGGACACCAAGGAACTTGAAGCTCTCAACCTGCTCCACTACAGCCCCATCAATGATAATCCTCCTTTTCCTTTAGTCCACAATCATCTCCTTAGTCTTGGTGATGTTGAGGGATAGGTTGTTATTCTGGCACCACCCGGCCATGTCTCTGATCTCCTCCCTATAGGCTGTCTTGTCGTTGTCAGTGATCAGGCCTACCACTGGTGTCGTCTGCAAACTTAATGATGGTGTTGGAGTCGTGCCTGGCCATGCAGTCGTGGGTGAACAGGGAGTACAGGAAGGGACTGAGCACGCACCCCTGAGGAGCTCCAGTGTTGAGAATCAGCGTGGCAGATATGTTGCTACCTACCCTCACCACCTGGGAGCGGCCCATCAGGAAGTCCAAGATCCAGTTGCAGAGGGAGGTGTTTAGTCCCAGGGTCCTTCGCTTAGTGATGAGCTTTGAGGGTACTATGGTGTTGAACGCTGAGCTGTAGTCAATGAGTAGCATTCTCACATAAGTGTTCCTTTTGTCCAGGTGGGAAAGGGCAGTGTGGAGTGCAATAGAGATTGCATCATCTGTGGATCTGTTTGGGAGGTATGCAAATCGGAGTGGGTCTAGGGTTTCTGGGATAATGGTGTTGATGTGAGCCATGACCAGGTTTTCAAAGCACTTCATGGCTACAGACGTGAGTGCTACGGGTCAGTAGTAATTTAGGCAGGTTACCTTAGTGTTCTTAGGCACAGGGACTATGGTGGTCTGCTTGAAACATGTTGGTATTACAGACTCAATCAGGGATATGTTGAAAATGTCAGTGAAGACACCTGCCAGTTGATCAGCACATGCCCGGAGCACATGTCCTGGTAATGCGTTTGGCCCTGCAGCCTTGTGTATGTTGACCTGTTTCTAGGTCTTACTCACGTCGGCTACGGAGAGCGTGATCACACAGTCGTCCGGAACAGCTGATGCTGTCATGCATGCCTCAGTGTTGCTTGCCTCGAAGCGAGCATAGAAGTGATTTAGCTCGTCTGGTAGGCTCGTGTCACTGGGCAGCTCGCGGCTGTGCTTCCCTTTGTAGTCTGTAATAGTTTGCAAGCCCTGCCACATAAGACGAGCGTCGGAGCCGGTGTAGTATGACTCAATCTTAACCCTGTATTGATGCTTTTCTTATGTGTTTGATGGTTCGTCGCAGGGCATAACAGGATTTCTTGTAAGCTTCCGGGTTAGAGTCCCACACATTGAAAGCGGCAGCTCTACCCTTTAGCTCAGTGCGAATGTTGCCTGTAATCCATGGCTTCTGGTTGGGGTATGTACGTACAGTCATTGTATGACACATCACATTGTGACACATCACAGTAGGAAACCTTATAGTAGGAGAGTGTATGTGTGTAAGAAGTGAGGACAAATATATAGATCTTCACAAATTGGTCACTAGGGGCACAACGTGAAAGTATGTAAAATAATCAATCATGCTCTTACCTTGTCGTTGACCAGTAGTTCCATGGGGTTGTTGCCCCATTCGATCAGAACCAGTTCGTTGGCCTGTCCCGGTACAGAGTAGGAGAAGGGAGTGCCGAGGCCAGGCCCTGATCCCCCTTTTATCCAGAGGCAGACAGTGAGGGCGAAGATTTCGTTGAGCAGGGTCCTCTTTATTTTCCCATATATGAAGTTAGTGCGCATAGGGAAGCCAATCTGGAAAGCATCCGGACTATTTGGCTTTTTCCGGGTACCTGTTAGGGTACAAGACAGCAAAATATGAGCAATGAACAGCTGATACTGAGTATTTGGACCTGCAAATACAACTCGCCATGCATGATATAACTCGGAAAATAGTATACAGTGTCAAAGTGGGTTATTATCAGAGTTTTAATACCAGGGTCATTGTTCCTGTGGTTAAGGTGGCTCAACACAGTTTCAAGCTTGTTGTGTCCACGGCCAAGAGGTCTTGGAGCCGGCGGCTTGCTGTTATAGGATGGACGAGGATGATGGCCACGGTCGTCGTTGCCATGGTGACCATCGTCACTGTGACCGTTTCCATGGTGGTCATCATGGTGGTCATCGTGAAGATCATCATGGTGGTCATCGTGGTGAAGGTCATGATGGTCATCATGGTGTTCGCCATGACGGTCGTTGTGATGGTCATCATGGTGTTCGCCATTGTGGTCGTTATGGTGGGTGTCATGGCGGCCATGGCTACGATCATAGTGGCGGTCATAGTGTCGGTCATGGCGACTGTTTTGACGGTTGTTGTGGCGGTTGTTGTGGTGGGTGGGGGTGGGGGTGCGGGTCTCGTGGTGGTCATCATGGTGATCGTCGTGGTGACTGGGTCCATGGTGGTCATCGTGGTGGTCATCGTGGTGGTCATCGTGTCGATCATCATGATGGTGGTCGGGTCCATGTTGGTCTTCGTGATGGTCGTCATGGTGGTCATCGTGGTGGTCGTCATGGTGGTCATCGTGGTGGTCGTCATGGTGGTCATCGTGGTGGTCGTCATGGTGACCATAATCATGATGCCCACCGTAGTGATTGTTGAGCTGCTTCTCAAGTGCATTGATTTTGCGTTGCAGGAGGTCTCTCAGTGAGCTTGAATAGGAGCTGGAGGAATTCCTGGCCTGGAGAAAGAGAGAAAATGATTAATAGTTACAATTGGAAATGTTTGCATGCCTTATTATTAGTCCATGTGCTTGGTTATTCAAACTTTGTGGAGCAAACTAAAATATCAGTTGGAATTTATTTCCATAATAGGACTTTTTTTGTATTTGTTTACCACTTTTTCTCCCCAATTTCGTGATATCCAATTGTTAGTTACAGTCTTTTCCCAGGTAAAGAGGTAAAGGTCGAGAGCCAAGCGTCCTCCGAAACACAACCCTGCCAAGCCACACTGCTTCTTGACACACTGCTCGTTTAACCCGGAAGCCAGCCGCACCAATGTGTCGGGGGAAACACTGTACGGCTGGCGACCGAAGTCAGCGTGCATGCGCCCCGGCCCGCCACAAGGAGTTGCTAGAGCGCGATGGGACAAGGACATCCCAGCCAGCCAAACCTCCCCTGATCCAGACGATGCTGGGCCGATCGTGTGCCGCCTCATGGGTCTCTCGGTCCCGGCCGGCTGCGACACAGCCCGGGATCAAACCCGGATCTGTAGTGATGCCTCTAGTACTGCGAAGCAGTGCCTTAGACAGTTGAGCCACTCGGGAGGCCAATCTCAGCTGAACTGTCTTTGTCTAACACCCTCAAGACATTTGGTAACACTTTCTATGAACCATCAGTGTTATTAAGTGTTATTAATGCTTGTATAGGATATATGCCACTGTGATGTCTTATAGCACGTTTGTTTTGGTAACACTTTATTTTTAGAGCCTGACCGATATATATAGTTTCATTATTCAGTAAAAGGGATGGAAAAAAGTGAATCGCATGCTTATCTGAACACTAGCGTCCATTCTCATTTTCATTGTCACAATGTAAGAAATCAACATTTGAAGAAATTTCTTGGACAATTACTCTTTTGGATGGAAATTTAGGAAAACTTGGTGTGGAAAAATGTAACTTTTCAATTTCCCTGTTGTAAAACACTAAATCGACAGATATATTGGTGTTGGTCAGTTTTGTCCCACAAAATATCTGAATCGTTATCGGACCCCAAAGAAAACATATAGGTTGGGCTCTACTTTCTATGAACCACCAGTGTTATTAAGTGTTAGTAGTACTTGTATAGGATATACGCCTATAGCATGTCTCATAGCAAGTCTTACAATTCATTATAGAGTGCTAGAATCGCTTTAAGAAAATGGGTGAGAAACCGAAATCAATTAGAACCAAAAAATGATCTTTCGGAATCCCCAAAATGTTGGTCAATTAAGTTGGATTTTGTATATACAGGAACTTCCTTGATTCATGGGAAAATAAAGAAAATAAAAAGTTGGTTGTTAGTGTCAATGGTCATATGTCATACAATCACTAAACAAAACCTTCTCCTAGGCTTCATGAATTCCCATGGGATCAGTGCAATATATCCTCTAGGGTGAGAGTCGGGATAATTAACTTATCAACTTATGTCTTCCTACGCATGCACATGGATGGAGCTTGGGCTGTAGGCCACTGATATCCTCACGGCGTGAGAGAAAGCTGGAGCACCCATTGTCGTGCTTCATTCCAGGTCAGTAGCGAGACACAGTGCCCCGTAGTGACGCATAAGATAACCTAAATTCACACAAAGGACCAATAAGCTTCCTATCCCTCTTCCTACTCAACCTTTGTTGTTGTTCCCACTGACCTGCAAGTTCTCCAGCCTCTCCTTGAGTGTCTGTAGCGTTTTCCTAGTTTTCTCAGGGGAGAAGGCCCCATGCTTGCTCCCAGCGTTGTCCTTCCCTCGGTGGTGTGGGTCCGATCGATGTCCATTGTTCAGTGGGTAGTGTGGATCCCCGTGGTGGTCAGCATCATGGTGGGCGTGGTGCGAGCTCGGGTGATGGGTGTTGAGACGCGGGGATCCATGGTGGTTGTCGTGATGGTCATCGTGATGACCCACCCCCCGGTCAAAGCCCTCACAGAGGGTCAGCTTGGCAGTCAGTTCCCTGATCGTCTCCCGCTGGTCTAAGATGGTCTCCTTTTGCCGCACCAGGCTCTCGCGAAGGTGCAGGATGGTGGATTTGGCCTCGTCTGATATTCCTATCCCCATTCCCATCGACCTCCTGCCGTTACCATTGGGCGCCCCTGCAGCAGGTCCATGATGCCCATTACTGCTGGGTCTGTCGTGGGCAGGTCCGTGTGCTGCCCCGCCTGGTGTGAAGCAGCTGGGGTCTGCATCCGCTGGAATCGGGGTACAAACAAACTTTGGCTGGGCTCCATAGTCATAGTCTAATCCCGGCAAACTAACAACAGCCACCGAGGAAGATATGAGAGAATAAAGGAGTAGAGAAAAAAGAGGCAAAGAGGGTAGGATGAAAACTGGGAGAACTCCACTCCAACGCATTTTCACTTTAGGCAAAAGCATCAGGGGTGGAATGGCATTGTCGGGCATATTTTCGTTCTCTCCTGTCAGGGGAGACTGTCCTTCCACGCTTTATTTTTGGTGTGATGTATACCACGAGTAGAGGTCATTTGGAGCGGATGGCAAGCTGATTTGACACATGGCAAAACAGTCCAAAATCCCCTGTCCAACAGGGTCAATTCCTTCAAGAAGTGTTCCAACACGCAGGACCTTGTGCCAAAGCCCTTTGTGCCAAAGTCCTTTTCCTCTGTTCAGGGAAGAGGGGTCTGCCTCCAGGTGGACCGTCGTGGCACAGCGTGCCTCCTGTGTTCGGCAGCCAAAATAATCCCTTTATAGCCGGCTTCTATCTATCCGTGAGGGCCGATGGTGCTTCCATCTGGAAGGAAAAGACAAAGGCGATAAGTCATTGGCACTTTAAAAGCTTAATTGGAAATACTTTTTTTAAGTCTTGAGAAATGCTATCACTTCAGTGAGTAGACAACAGCAACATACAAGGGCAAGATCAGAAGTACATTGATATACTGAACAGTACAGAGCAATAGGATGGCGATGACAGAACTCGAGCAGAGCAGCGGTGGGGAGTAATGGAGCTGGGGTCATAAACAATGAAACTACAATTATTTAGTCAATCAGTCACCGCTATTGGTTTTCAATGAGCCAGCAATGGCCTTCAGTGAATGATGCCAACTGCATCAACTGAGAACCCCCCTGGGCAGTGTAATCAGATTACAAGGCAGTCATCAGGATGCAGTTAAATGAATGATGGTTTTCATTTTAATGTGGGCAGGCAGGCAGTTTACTATGCAGGGCTAGGAGGTTATTCATAGTGGAACAACAGGGGAACAGTTGTGCGAGACAAGGGGCTGTCACCAAAGAATCTATATTGAAAGAGCCGCAAATAATGCCAGTGTGATTGAGGTGGTGTGTACAGACTAGGATACAGTAGCACCGTAGCCCTGAGTTACAATGTACAGTAATGGAAAGAACTGCTCTTGACCAGGGATATAGTAGGTTGTTTATGCACATGTTTATCTGGGGAATGGCATTTACTGACCTCTTACGCAAAGTTAGCATTGTTAGCATTTATATGTTATTCCTAATCAGAGATTGTATTCCATCAAACCACCTATATGACTTCAGCAAACATTCTAAGAGTAGGTATAAGGCCTCAATTAATCCTGCACTTCCTGAATAGGAGGTCAGACAGAAAGTGAGGCAAAACCAGGAGAAGGTAGCAGAGAGCACCAGGACACTTTCTTATAAGGCTCTTACCCATCCCCATGGCTATCATCAAGTCACCACGCCTACCGATAGGCCTACTTCTTAAAATATCATCCCCATGGCTATCATCAAGTCACCACGCCTACCGATAGGCCTACTTCTTAAAATATCATCCCCATGGCTATCATCAAGTCACCACGCCTACCGATAGGCCTACTTCTTAAAATATCATCCCCATGGCTATCATCAAGTCACCACGCCTACCGATAGGCCTACTTCTTAAAATATCATCCCCATGGCTATCATCAAGTCACCACGCCTACCGATAGGCCTACTTCTTAAAATATCATCCCCATGGCTATCATCAAGTCACCACGCCTACCGATAGGCCTACTTCTTAAAATATCATCCCCATGGCTATCATCAAGTCACCACGCCTACCGATAGGCCTACTTCTTAAAATATCATCCCCATGGCTTTCATCAAGTCACCACGCCTACCGATAGGCCTACTTCTTAAAATATCATCCCCATGGCTATCATCAAGTCACCACGCCTACCGATAGGCCTACTTCTTAAAATATCATCCCCATGGCTTTCATCAAGTCACCACGCCTACCGATAGGCCTACTTCTTAAAATATCATCCCCAGTCCGATATTTTGATGAGATTAATACATACAATATACGTTTGTCAATGTCAAGTTGGCAATTCTTTATATCGGCAAGCTATATTTCTATCTACAGTGTATTAGACAAATAATGTGTTTAACTATTTTCCTTACTGTAAATTTACAGCAGTAAGGAAAATAGTATTGTAACATACATCTCTGCTGTAAAGCAAAATTACAGTATTAAGTTTGGTGCCTGTATAATGCTGTAAATGTAGTAAAATTCTCCCTAAAATCTAAATGTAAGAAAAATACATTTATTGAAATTGGTTAAAAACATTAACAAATCAACAACAGAATTGACAATAGAAGTAAGAATTGTTGACACATGTGTAACCAAATAAAATCATCATTACAACACTAATTTAAAAACGATATTGTGTGGGGGAGAGAGTGAGACAAAGAGAGAGAGAGAGGAAGATGGAGTTAATTGTACCCAAGATGGATCTTGGGTACAATCCTAGATCCATGGTCATCAGAGCAACTATTCAGGGTAAGGGGGTTTAGAGGCGCAGAAACACACAGCGGAACAGTTTGGACTGGAGAGCAGATAGGAGAGAGAAGTCAGCCCAGCATCAGGTGTTCCTCATGGGGCTCCGTAACAATCCTCCTCAGTTCTGATTTGTCAGCTCTTCTCACCCCTAGGACAAACATAGACAAATTAAGAATAGAATGAGAGGCAAGGAGCACCAGAGCTGTTACTCTGTGGGTAAAAAGATAGGTGACAAGGGACATAATCAAGCCAGTGTCGTGTGTGTATGTGTCACAGGAGGTTGGTGGCACATTAATTGGAGATGACGTGCTCATGGCTGGAGCCGAATCAGTGGAATGGTATCAAATACACCAAATACATGTTCTCCATGTGTTTGATACCATTCCACTGATTCGGCTCCAGCCATTGTTATGAGCCGTCCTCCCCTCAGCATCCACTGGTGTGTGTGTACTGTACTTACCTCACTAGAGGTCTTCATTCAAACTCAGTGAGCTCTTGGAAGAATGGGGCACGGTAGGGGTTGACACATCTTCAGGATTCATCATCTTGGGTTGATTCCAACCTGTACAGCCATATATCCAATTTAGTTTATGAAATCAATTGAGCTATTGAAGAAATACACATAAGACAGCTAGATACACCTACCTCAAACCCTAGCTAACTAATAAAACATTGCTATAGCCTACACAACACCACAGGTGATTTTACCAGACTCAAAACATTTTCCTTTATTTCTGTGCCACTTAATGTTTGTATACTACTGGTAAAGTGAACAGGTTTAGCTAATACATTATGGAACAATGTTGTTGAGAGGTTGTACGGACACGGACGTGACAGCTAAGGAGGACATGGTCCCGGTGTTGTTGTCATTCCCCCTAGAGTAGACTGTATCACGATGACATCTAGATGGCTACCAATATTCATTATTTCGTGTGTAGGCTGCTATCCTACTTGAAATTTAAAAGATATATTTTTAAAAATTGGCCATGTTACTAGCTACCGCCAGCGACACTTTGATAGAGCTGCCCAGTGGAAGCACCTTAGGTCGGCAGGCACCTCGACACAACACCGGTGCACTGGTCATTCTTATTGGCTTTAGCGGCTGAGGCTTGTGAGTAGTTTAACGGCCCTCTACGTGGTTTGTGTTAAATGCTACATGTCAAGTCGTGAAAAAAAACATTCCGCCAGTAATATGGGTCATATCTTTTTAATTGCTATAAATAAGCAATTTTCTTTGTAGTAATGTTGAAAACATAATGGTCCAGAATCTGCACTCAGTTTATTCTCTATGGCACTCAGAAGCTGCGGTACAGTGAAGCCCATCATCACAACAATTATTATTTGGGTAATTTATTTTCTACGTCGCACAGCAAGATATTTACAAAGCAATTTAGAGCAGACTGAAATGGCTTGTGTCAACTTGAGCTAGCTAACTAGCTAAAAAAAAACATGCAGTAATTCCACGTTGGCTAGCAATAAAATAACTCATTTTTAAGTCAACGTACAATACCTACCCAGTAGCTGCTGAACATTTCTTCCACTTCACAGCAGCTTCAAAAATACATTTAATAAAATAGTCTGATATTCATGTGTCTCACCAGACAGCATGAGGTTAGCGCCTGAAAGTGATCATTTGAATCTACAGCAGGCATAAGCTACTACAATAAAGAAATACAGTAGGTTTGATTTTTTACAGGAGGCGTCCAATTACAGTTAATAACAGTATTTTGTTCAGCATTTACCCATTATGTAGTGCAATCTACAGCATTAATGCTGTAAAACAGATTTACAGTATTTTACTGTGCACGCTACAATGTTTTACTATTGAAATTACAGAAAAGTCTTAGTCTAGTGAAAGATTCTGGTAATTGCTCAGATTTTCAATTCATCCAGAGTGAGATGAACTCGTGGATACCATTTATGTCTCAGATTGCAGCCTAAATAAATGTTTCAAAGAGTTCAAGCAACAGACACATCTCAACATCAACTGTTCAGAGGAAGCTGCGTGAATCAGGCTTTCATGGTCGAATTGCTGCACAGAAACCACTACTAAAGGACACCAATAATAAGAAGAGACTTGATTGGGCCAAGAAACACAGCAATGGACATTAGACTGGTGGAAATCTGTCCTTGGGAGTTCAATTGTTTTATTTTTGGTTCCAACTGCTGTGTCTTTGTGAGATGCAGAGTAGGTGAACGGATGATCTCCGCATGTGTAGTTCCCACTGTGAAGCATGGAGGAGGACGTGTGATGGTGTGGGGGTCCTTTGCTGGTGATTTATTTTGAATTCAAGGCACACTGCAGCAATATCATATCCCATCTGGTGTACACTTAGTGGGACTATCATTTGTTTTTCAACAGGACAATGACCCAACACATCTCCAGGCTGTGTAAGGGCTATTTGACCAAGAAGGAGAGTGATGGAGTGCTGCATCAGATGACTTGGCCTCTACAATCACCCGACCTCAACCTGGTTGAGATGGTTTGGGATGAATGGGACAGCAGAGTGAAGGAAAAGCAGCCAACAAGTGCTCAGCATATGTGGGAACTCCTTCAAGACTGTTGGAAAAGCATTCCAGTTGAAGCTGGTTGAGAGAATGCCAAGAGTGTGCAAAGCTGTAATCAATGCAAAGAATGGCTACTTTGAAGAATCTAAAATCAAAAATATACACTGCTCAAAAAAATAAAGGGAACACTTAAACAACACAATGTAACTCCAAGTCAATCACACTTCTGTGAAATCAAACTGTCCACTTAGGAAGCAACACTGATTGACAATACATTTCACATGCTGTTGTGCAAATGGAATAGACAACAGGTGGAAATTATAGGCAATTAGCAAGACACCCCCAATAAAGGAGTGGTTCTGCAGGTGATAACCACAGACCACTTCTCAGTTCCTATGCTTCCTGGCTGATGTGTTGGTCACTTTTGAATGCTGGCGGTGCTTTCACTCTAGTGATGAGACGGAGTCTACAACCCACACAAGTGGCTCAGGTAGTGCAGCTCATCCAGGATGGCACATCAATGCGAGCTGTGGCAAGAAGGTTTGCTGTGTCTGTCAGCATAGTGTCCAGAGCATGGAGGCGCTACCAGGAGACAGGCCAGTACATCAGGAGATGTGGAGTAGGCCGTAGGAGGGCAACAACCCAGCAGCAGGACCGCTACCTCCGCCTTTGTGCAAGGAGGAGTAGGAGGAGCACTGCCAGAGCCCTGCAAAATGACCTCCAGCAGGCCACAAATGTGCATGTGTCTGCTCAAATGGTCAGAACTCCATGAGGGTGGTATGAGAGCCCGACGTCCACATGTGGGTGTTGAGCTTATACAGCCCAACACCGTGCAGGACGTTTGGCATTTGCCAGAGAACACCAAAATTGGCAAATTCGCCACTGGCGCCCTGTGCTCTTCACAGATGAAAGCAGGTTCACACTGAGCACATGTGACAGACGTGACAGTCTGGAGACGCCGTGGAGAACGTTCTGCTGCCTGCAACATCCTCCAGCATGACTGGTTTGGCGGTGAGTCAGTCATGGTGTGGGGTGGCATTTCTTTGGGGGGCCACACAGCCCTCCATGTGCTCGCCAGAGGTAGCCTGACTGCCATTAGGTACCGAGATGAGATCCTCAGACCCCTTGTGAGACCATATGCTGGTGCTGTTGGTCCTGGGTTCCTCCTAATGCAAGACAATGCTAGACCTCATGTGGCTGGAGTGTGTCAGCAGTTCCTGCAAGAGGAAGGCATTGATGCTATGGACTGGCCCGCCCGTTCCCCAGACCTGAATCCAATTGAGCACATCTGGGACATCATGTCTCGCTCCATCCACCAACGCCACGTTGCACCACAGACTGTCCAGGAGTTGGCGGATGTTTTAGTCCAGGTCTGGGAGGAGATCCCTCAGGAGACCATCCGCCACCTCATCAGGAGCATGCCCAGGCGTTGTGGGGAGGTCATACAGGCACGTGGAGGCCACACACACTACTGAGCCTCATTTTGACTGGTTTTAAGGACATTACATCAAAGACAAAGGGCCTCATTGGCAAAATCCTGAAGTATCCCTTTAATAAGTCAATGGAATGACAAAATGTTATTGTTTTGGGTGATTACCTACGCACAAAGAATCTTCCCAAGCCTTGGCAAGTCAAAGTCTTCTGACCCGGAGGGACTTTCCTCCTCTAAAGGTTGTCTCACTAATAGGATTCCCAGGATTAAAACCCGATGGTAGGGCAGAGGATTGGCCCTGGCCTGCTCACTTCAGAAAGTCAAAGCATGGGTCAGAGTTGCTGGGCCAGTCTACAGGCCACAAGCCAATTCAGGCCAGACGCGGGTTGACATCTCCATATGCCCTCTCCTGTTGCTTTTAAGAAGCTTTTCCTCCTCGTGCCCTGCTGTGCTTGACTCATGCCCCACGTCATGCGTATTGAACATGGCTGATTGGCATGTAAACTTGGCACAGTGATTCCCCCTGTTGCTTGAACGAGACTAATGAAAGCCTGTGATCAATTAGAAAGAGTAGAGAGGAGACAAGGGTTAACCTTGACGCAATATATAGAATACGCTAGAATATAACTGCTCACAGAGTATTTGCAAATATTTGCACTCCACAAATAATGTCATAGAATAAGTGTTCAGTATACTATAGGTGCTAAGAATGGTACACAATTTCCTTTAACCTAAATCTAAATTAAAGTTTTAAAATTGTACAATATTTCACTTCATGGGTTTGTATCATATAATATATTGTATCATGGGTATATACTTAGCACATTAACTGTGTAGAAATAGAAATAAAACCTTAAAACCTTTTGCGCTCAACACTGAAAGGACAATTCTGTCACTTTTCAACCTCATATTCATAATCACCAACACCAAACCAGTGTCTGCATATGTGAAACAGCTCGTTTCAATGATCTGTGGTTAAAAAGTCCCCCTAAAAACGCTTCTCTGTGACATCACAGGACAGGATTAAAAGTTTTTTAAAAACAGTGATTTTCAAAACCTGCAACAAGTTTCCAGTCCAAGGGAGGGTATTCTCTTGCTCCCCATGTCACCGCTAATCTCAGTGTTTGAAAGTCACTGTTTTGAAAATGTTTTAACTTTTGATTGTCGTTTTTTACTTTATATTTTCATGAAAATTAGGTTGAAAAATGGTGGAGTTGCCTTTTAACACGTACAGTGTGGCTCTTATTCATTCTCTGGGCACCACTGTACCATACCCCTCTGTGCTACCCCCGACTGTGTAGCACAATTACAGTGTACCACCACAGACTGGTCCATCCATGTAATTACTAAAACACAGTCTAAGTGGGACCCATGCTGTTTCCAACAAGTGTTTTGTTAACTGGAGTTTTTAAACATTAGTACCAGGAACATGTGATGAACAGACCCTTCATTTTGGCTTGTTAAACATGCTTGCTGATAACACTTCATATAAATAGGCTGAGCCGTGTTAACCTCACTGCAAGGGTTAAAGCAAAGGTCTAAAAGTTGTGCCCGACTTAACCTCAACCATGACACGATGTGACATTCACCGCTGGGCAGCTACAGTATCAGGATCCTGCAGGGCATGTGTCTCCTGTACAACTGTATACCATGCCTTCAAAAACTCCAAGTGTGTTAAGAATAAAACACAGACACTTAATCTGACCATAGATTAGTTGAAGCTGCAGAAGAGCCAATGTTTCATTGTAATCCACAGAGGACAGGAAATGATCGAAAATAATCACTGTGTTTCCTTTCAATCTTTCGTTCTAAAATAACTTGTGAAATGCAGTTATGACCAATAAGAAATATCTGCAACAAATAAATAATTGGTTCTGTATCACCACAAGTAAGTAGAGATGCCAAATATTTGAAGTTGTCAACGGTGGGCCTGTGTCAAAGGTCATGTCATGACCTCGACACAAGCATGTGGCCACAAACCCATCCAGAGAACAGCTGAAAGATATCATTGGACTGAGAAATATGCCTATAGTGGTGAATATTCCCATTAACACAACCAAGGTGATCATCTGACTTCAAACTCTAAGTTCCCATTGAGTCTGTAACTAGCACTATCCAAACCCGACTTGGCACAGTGGAAGTGTTTATGTACTGGGGAAATACCTTGTTATCCAACTATTTCGGACAAATTCTCTATTCAGTATCGCTAGTCAATCATCATGTTGTGATTTAGCATTACACTTTTAGAAAAAGGGGTTTCAAAAGGGTTCTTCTTGACATTTCAATCTACTTCTCTATTCTATATCTATTGAAGCATAATCACAATACCACAGTATGAACTTGAGAAAATAGGCAGTTGACAAACAAGATTTCAGAAATGACCATACATGTTGAAAATGGAAAAATTACCAATAGTAATAAATAATACACAATCCAAATCCCAAATGCAGCTTGAAAACAAACATGCACAATTGCAACAATACATTTGGTTACTCCAAAGGAATTATTTTATTCCTAAATAAGCAGTCGCAACTTATCTATTTGTACGACTTAGTTTGACGTGACAATTTCAGATCGTATACTAAAGTTGAAATATCACATTTGATCCTATGGAACAATCTGTCTATTGTAGAATGGATTTACATGAAAAACATTTACCTATTTCAAGTGACATATTATAGGCATTCGTAGAGTCCCAGGTAAAGTGTCTTGACAATTACTAACACTCTTCTACAGTGAGTGAGATCAATAAAAGCTATGCCTACAAATTTGAGCACATTGTTTAATACTAACTTTTTCTTCTGAATCCAAGACTTCACCAGAGAGTAAGAACAGCACCCTACAACTTTAGAGACATTTACTTTCAATCAGAAAGACTCAACTCTCCGTTTCTAAAATACAGTTATAGCCAGGCTCTCAACCGTTTGGACAAAGCAAAGCAGATTATCCTGAAGGCAATCCAAAAATACCTTTTTAGATTTGTATATGTACAAAAAAAAGTGCAACCATCAAGGAGTAATAAGTGTTTTTTAGGGTGAATACGTTCCCTTACCTGGTCACAAGCTACAGTCCCAAGCTGGTTAGTCCATCCCCAAACACTGATCAGATTGAAAAGGATTTGCGCTAGGAGGATCATTTGAACTCCCTTCCTCCCCCTGTCTCTCTCACCTCTTTGTTTAAATATCCCTCCACTCCTACAGGTTCTCACGGTCAACCATTTTCTTGATTCTTCTTGTCCTTCTTTTACAGACATCCATATGTACCCTTTCTCAGGTTCTGTTCATTTCCCTACATTGCTTTGGACACACCTTTGCCCAAGAACACCCAAGCATTCAATTTGTCTGAGTATAATACAGATGTTTATGAGCATATATTTACAATATGTAATACAGACAGTTGAAGTCGGAAGTTTACATACACCTTAGCCAAATACATTTAAACTCAGTATTTCACCATTCCTGACGTTTAATCCTAGTAAAAATCCCCTGTCTTAGGTCAGTTAAGATCACCAGTTTATTTTAAGAAAGTGAAATGTCAGAATAATAGTAGAGAGAAGGATTTTTTTTTTAAACAGTCCTGTAGCCTAGCATCTGCGTCATCTGACCACTTTTTTATTGTGACCGAGTCACTGGTGCTTCTTGCTTTAGTTTTTCCTTGTAAGCAGAAATCAGGGGGATAAAATGATGGTCAGATTTGCCAAATGGAGGGTGAGGGAGAGCTTTGTACGCGTCTCTGTGTGTGGAGTAAAGATGGTCTAGAGTATTTTTTCCCTCTGGTTGCACATTTAACATGCTGGTAGAAATGAGGCAAAACGGATCTAAATTTCCTTGCATTAAAGTCCCCGGCCACTAGGAGCGCAGCCTCAGGATGAGCGTTTTCCTTTTTGCTTATGCCCTTATACAGCTCATTGAGTGCGGACTTAGTGCCAGCATCGGTTTGTGGTTTTTGGTAAATAGATAGCTACGAAAAATATAGATGAAAACTCTCTTGGTAAATAGTGTGGTCTACCGCTTATCATGATATACTCGACCTCAGGCGAGCAAAACCTTGAGACTTCCATAATATTAGATTTTGTGCACCAGCTGTTGTTTACAAATATACACAGGCTGCCTCCCCTTCTCTTACTGGAGTTAGCTGTACTATCTTGCCAATCCAGCATAAATCTTGCCAGCTGTATTTTATCCATGTCGTTGTTCAGCCACGACTCGGTGAAACATATTACCGATATTACCGTTTTTATTGTCCCGTTGGTAGGTTATTCGTGATCGTAGTTCCTCTATTTTGTTATCCAATGATTGTACGTTGGCTAATAGGACTGACTGATGGTAGAGGCAGATTACCCACTTACCATCGGATTCTTACAAGACCGATGTACCCGATGTCTCTTTCTCACGCGACGGGGATGAGGGCCTTCTCGGGTATCTGAAGTAAGTCCTTTGCGCCCGACTCGTTGTAGAAAAAAATTGTTGTCCGGTACGAGGTCTCAAGGATTTGCATGTATTTGGTTCCATTCATTGTTCCCTATATCCTTACCAGTATCTCCATACCATTCGTATTTGTATTTATTATGGATGCCCATTAGCTGCTGCCAAGGCTGCTCTTCCTGTGGTCGGGCAAATTAAGGCAGTTATACAATTTTAAAAACATTACAATCCATTCATAACAGATTTCCCAACACACCATGATGCTACCACCAATGTGCTTCACGGTAGGTATGGTGATAAGTTGGTGATGAGTTGTGTCTGGTTTTCTCCAGACACAGCGCCTTACAATCAGGCCAAAGAGTACGATTTTTGTCTCATCTGACCAAAGAATCTTTTGCCTTATGTGCTCAGAGTCTTTCATGTGCATTTTTGCAAACTGCAGGTGTGCTGTCATGTGCCTTTTTCTCAGGAGTGGTTCCGTCTGGCCACTCTCCCATAAAGCGGAGATTAGTAAAGTGCTGTAGAGACTGTTGTGCTTCTGGCAGGTTATGGGACATAATGGCGCCGGTGGAGATGGCTGCAGTTTTACGGGCTCTCAACCAATTGTGCTATTGTGTGTGTTTTATCACGTTATTTGTAACTTATTTTGTACATAATGTTTATGCCACTGTCTCTTATGATCGAAAAGAGGAGTACACCACATCAGTCACGGGCTTCATCAATAAGTGCATTGATGACGTCGTCCCCACAGTGACCGTACGTACATACCCCAACCAGAAGCCATGGATTACAGGCAACATCTGCACTGAGCTAAAGGGTAGAGCTGCCCCTATAAGGAGCAGGATTCTAACCCAGACACTTATAAGAAATCCCGCTATGCCCTCAGATTAACCATAAAACAGGCAAAGCGTCTATATAGGACTAAGATTGAATCGTACTACACCAGCTCTGAAACTTTTCGGATGTGGCAGGACTATTACACAATACAAAGGGAAGCACAGCCGTGAGATGCCCAGTGACACGAGCCTACCAGATTAGCTAAATCACTTCTATGCTTGCTTCGAGGCAAGCAACACTGAAGCATGCATGAGAGTGCAAAGGGGCAGCTGTTCCGGATGAATGTGTGATCACTCTCTCTGTAGCCGATGTGAGCAACACCTTTAAACAGGTCAACATTCACAAGGCTGCAGGGCCAGACGAATTATCAGGACATGTACTCCGAGCATGCGCTGACCAACTGGCACGTGTCTTCACTGACATTTTCAACCTGTCCCTGACTGAGTCTGTAATACCAACATGTTTCAAGCAGATCACCATAGTCCCTGTGCCACCTGGATAAAAGGAACACTTATGTGAGAATGCTACTCATTGACTACAGCTCAGCGTTCAACACCATAGTACCCTCAAAGCTCATCACTAAGCTAAGGACCCTGGGACTAAACACCTCCCTCTGCAGCTGGATCCTGGACTTCCTGACGGGCCGCCCCTGGGTGGTGAGGGCAGGTAGCAACATATCTGCCACGCTGATCCTCAACACTGGAGCTCCCCAGGGGTGCATGCTCAGTCCTCTCCTGTACTCCCTATTCACCCACGACTGCATGGCCAGGCACGACTCCAACACCATCAATAAGTTTGCAGACGACACAACACTGGTAGGCCTGATCACTGACAACGATGAGACAGCCTATAGGGAGGAGGTCAGATACCTGGCTGGGTGGTGCTAGAATAACAACATATCCCTCAATGTAACCAAGACTAAGGAGATGATTGTGGACCTCAGGAAAAGGAGGACCGAGCACACCCACATTCTCATCGACGGGGCTGTAGTGGAGCAGGTTGAGAGCTTCAAGTTCCTTGGTGTCCACATCAACAACAAACTAGAATGGTCCAAACACAGCAAGACAGTCATGTAGAGGGCACGACAAAGCCTATTCCCCCTCAGGAAACTAAAAAGATTTGGCATCGGTCCTGAGATCCTCAAAAGGTTCTACAGCTGCAACATTGAGCATCCTGACTGGTCGCATCACTGCCTGGTACGGCAATTGCTCGGCCTCTGACCGCAAGGCACTACAGAGGGTAGTGCGTACAGCCCAGTACATCACTGGGGCTAAGCTGCCTGCTATCCAGGACCGCTACACCAGGCGGTGTAAGAAGAAGGTCCTAAAAATTGTCAAAGAGCCCAGCCACCCCAGTCATAGACTGTTCTCTCTACTACTGCATGGCAAGCGGTACCGGAGTGCCAAGTCTAGGACAAAAGGCTTCTCAACAGTTTTTACCCCCAAGCCATAAGACTCCTGAACAGGTAATCAAATGGCTACCCGGACTATTTGCATTGTGTGCCACCCCCCAAACCTCTCTTTTTACGCTGTTGCTACTCTCTTTTTCATCATATATGCAGTCACTTTAACTATACATTCATGTACATACTACCTCAATTGGGCCGACCAACCAGTGCTCCCGCACATTGGCTAACCGGGCTATTTGCATTGTGTCCCACCACCCGCCAACCCTTCTTTTACACTACTGCTACTCTCTGTTCATCATATGCATAGTCACTTTAACCATATCTACCTGTACATACCACCTCAATCAGCCTGACTGACCGGTGTCTGTATGTAGCCTCGCTACTTTTATAGCCTCGCTACTTTTATAGCCTCGCTACTTTTATAGCCTCGCTACTGTACATAGCTTGTCTTTTTACTGATGTTTTATTTCTTTACTAACCTATTGTTCACCTTATACCTTTTTTGCACTATTGGTTAGAGCCTGTAAGTAAGCCTTTCACTGTAAGGTCTACTACACCTGTTGTATTCAGCGCACATGACAAAAACTTTGCTTTCACCCATCTCAGTGAAGGAACTATGTAGTTCTGTCAGAGTGGTCATTGGGTTCTTGGTCACCTCCCTGACCAAGGTTCTTCTTCCCTTGGTTGCTCAGTTTGGTCAGACGGCCAGCTCTCGGCAGAGTCTAGGTAGTTCCATATTTTTTCAATTTCCCAATGACGATGACCACTGTGCTATTGAAATTGTTCTATACCCTTCCTCAGATACTGTATATGCCTCATCAATTATATTTTGGAGATCTACAGACAGTTCCTTGGAATTCATGGTATTTGTTCTGCTCTGACATACTGTACACTGTCAACTGTGGGACCTTATATAGACAGGTGTGTTTCTTTCTAAATCATTTCCAAATAGTTTAATTGGTCACAGGTGGACTCCAATCAAGTTGTGGGGACGTCTCAAGGATGATCAAAGGAAATTGGATGCACCTGAGCTCAATTTAGAGTGTCATAGCAAAGGGGTGTAATACTTTGTAAATGAGAGATTTCTGTATGTCATTGTCAATACATTTGCATAAATGTCTAAAAAGATGTCATGTTGTAATTATGAGGCATTGTGTGTAGATGGGTGAGAGAACAAAAACTATTTAACACACTTTGAATTCAGGCTGTAACACAGCAAAATGTGGATGGGGTATGAATACTTTCTGAAGGCACTGTATATAAAGCAAAGACCATTGGGGAAATAAAACCAAAAAAATGCAAGGTGGTTATATGATACTGAACATACAGTAGACTTCACATTATATTGATATGGCAAATACTGCATAAGCATAGGTTGTCACATTAAAGAAAAATGTACTTTTTCTAGATTTTTTGTAAATACCTTGATAAAAAGAGGTGAAAGTGCCTTTTCACTTGTCCATGATAATGATCAAATGAACCAAATCAGAAATATATTTTCTAATGCTAATTCTGCTTAAGGGTTTCGGAGAGTTCAGAGAGTTTGAACAGAAGATGTTGGATGAGAGAGAGTAACAGATTCCTAGACGAAGCGAGGAGGGTGGAAAAGAGAGGGCGAGTAAGGAGGAGGATGGACAGGAAGAACAATGATGCTGAGGAGGGAGTATGAGAGAGAGAGGTGAGATGGACATTAGACACTATTTGCCTTGTGAACGCCAAGTACTTCTGTCCAGTGAGAGACTGTCCAGTGATACTTCGGTCCAGCCAGTGTGGCCTCTTATCTGCTGAGGTCAATGAGAATGGCATGGTCAGTGCACAACCCCAATTGGCATTTTCATAGCACTGCATCTGGTTGCACACGGCTATTGTTGTTCCATATGGCTGAATTTGAGAGCAATGGTCACTCAGGGGGTCGACTGTAAAGTTGGAGTTGAGAGTGAGAAAAAATACAAGTGTTACATCAACTCTAATGGTGGTAAATTTAACACTCAAAAATGGTCTACCTCCGCAAATAGTTGCAATTTAATGTAAAGTCCGCTGTTTTAGGGACCTGCGTGGTTCTGGCACCGTTTTCGACTGACATTTTTGCTTATACAGTACCAGTCAATTTTTTGAACTACTCATTCAAGGTTGTTTTTTTTACACTGTAGAATAATAGGGAAGACATCAAAACAATGAAATAACACATATGGAATCATGTAGTAACTTCCAAGTAGCCACTCTTTGCATTGATGACAGCTTTGCACACTCTTGGCATTCTCTCAACCAGCTTCAACTGGGATGCATTTCCAACAGTCTTGAAGGAGTTTCCCCATATGCTGAGGACTTATTATCTGATTTTTCTTCACTCTGTGGTCCAACTCATCCCAAACTCTCTCAATTGGGTTGAGGTCGGATGATTGTAGAGGCCAGGTCATCTGATGCAGCCCTCCATCACCCTCCTTCTTGGTCAAATAGCCCTTTAACAGCCTGGAGGGGTGTTGCGTCATTGTCCTGTTGAAAAACAAATGATTGTCCCACTAAACCAGATGGGATGGCGTATCGCTGCAGAATGCTGTGGTAGCCATGCTGGTTAAGTGTGTCTTGAATTCTAAATAAATCACAGACAGTGTCACCAGGAAGGCACCTCCTCCTCCATGCTTCACGGTGGGAACCACACATGCGGAGATCATTCGTTCAAGCCAAATCGAATTTGATTTGTAACGTGCGCCGAATACAACAGGTGTATTAGACCTTAAAGTGAAATGCTTACTCACAAGACCTTAACCAACAATGCAGTTTTAAGAAACTAAAATAAAATAAAAAATAAAAGTAACAGATCATTTATGAGCAGCAGTAAAATAACAATAGCGAGGCTACATTGGGCCCCCGAGTGGCGCAGAGGTCTAAGGCACTGCATCTCAGTACTAGAAGCGTCACTACAGACACCCTGGTTTGCATTACATTTAGTTATATACAGTGTAAGAGGTTAACACTGGCCAAAACTGATTATTGATTATTGTTGTATTAACTCTTTTTCCAAGTACACATTTTGCACAGGAATGACAAAAGCCCCATTGATGGAGGAGGGTAAAATCCTTGGCATTGGCAACAGTCACGCAGTCCCATCCAACCTATAAGATCACAACTAAGCACATTTCATAACCCTGATCTGGGCTCTTCACTATTTGTGGCTCGATGGTGCTAAACATAGGCCTTTCCTTCTAGCCTGACCCTAATTATCCTTGTTATGGTACCACAATAATAGACCCAACAGCT
Source organism: Oncorhynchus gorbuscha (assembly GCF_021184085.1). Classification (NCBI taxonomy): domain Eukaryota; kingdom Metazoa; phylum Chordata; class Actinopteri; order Salmoniformes; family Salmonidae; genus Oncorhynchus; species Oncorhynchus gorbuscha. The sequence goes on from NC_060181.1 coordinate 39,372,813, forward strand.
TTGGGATCTTTTTGGAGCACCACACCAATATCTTCAATGTTGTGGCTGGAATTAATTATTGACTGGGTCCAAGGCACGCTAATGATGACTGACATCTCAACTTCCCCCAGATGCATTCCTTTATTTACCACAGGAAGTTGTACCATATAGACAGGTTATGGGATAGTTCAGTTTTCCCTTTTAACGGAATCAAAGACTGAATCATTTAAATTAAATTCTAATATCTTTATTCTTTCAAATTGAAAAAGTAAAATAAATAAAAATTGTAGATCATTTTAAGTTTCACATGGAATTGCCTGCATACATTGCTGGTTTGTAAAAAATAATGTTCTGTTGCCAGACCTCTGTTACGTAATGCCGCAGCTTTAAGTGCACTGGCCAAAGATTGGGGAGAGCATGGAAAAGTGAACATCACTTTGTCTGAACATTAGTGGCAACCTCTGAACATAAGTATTACAGTATGCTGCCATCTGATTATTTCTCTGGGGACACCAGTTGAGAGGAAGGGCGGTTCTACCTCTCTGTCTATATGACTCATCCTCTATCTACCGTCGCCAGCTACGAGGCTACATACAGTGCCGTCAGAAAGCATTCATACCCCTTGACTGATTCCACATTTATTTATCTAATTTACATACACTATATACTGTATATGGAGATATTCAATGTCTGCTTTTTTTTCTTACCCATCTACCAATAGGTGCCCTTCTTTGCGAGGCATTGGAAAACCTCCCTGGTCTTGGTGGTCGAATTTGTGTTTGAAATTCACTGTTCGACTGAGGGACCTTAAAATGATCTGTTTGTTTGGTGTACAGAGATGAGGTACTCATTCAAAATACGTTTACACTGTTATTGAACACAACGAGTCCATGCAACTTATCATGTGACTTGTTAAGCACATTTTTATTCCTAAACTTACTTAGGCTTGCCATGACAAAGGGGTTGAACACTTTTTGACTCGAGACATTTCAGCTTTTCCGTTTGAATTCATTTGTAAAAATGTCTAAAAACAGAATTTCCTCTTTGATATTATGGAGTATTGTGTGTAGGCCAGGGACAACCAAATCTAAGTGTAATCCATTTCAAATTCAGGCTGTAACACAACAAAATGTGGATAAAGTCAAGGGGTGTGAATACTTTCTGAAGGCGCTGTAAGTGTTTCTAATAGCCAGGACTAGAGCCGCGTGCATTTCACTCGATTTACATAAAGTAAAAAAGATGACACCAGAAACGTTCAGCCAAGTCTACCAGCAGTGCCAGGCAGTCACACTATGAATACATTTGGCCGCAGGGTGAATTAGGGACATGTGTCTCAGCCAGTTGTATCATATCCTCTTTCACACCAACAAGCCAGTCTGCTGAGTGACAGGTTCCCACATGTGATGGGGCCATCCAGGGTCATCTTAATTTAGCTTCAGTGTAAAATGGCTGGAGCCATTCAGTCGGGTGAGGTGTCCTGTCGTGTCTTGAGGCTGTCGGGCATTCAATTGATGTCCGTTCCTGTTGTGAAATCCAATTAGGGAGGTGTGGTTGAACACCTGGCCAGCTAAATGATCCTTTGGGGAAATAAAATACTTTGTTGAGTGGCTGGACGGCCATTTTGTGTCTCCTGCAATGGTTGGACGGACATTCCCTTTTTCACGTGACTGGTGACGCAATACACTTCTGAATTGTCTCCGTACTGGCTGTTCTCTTTGTTGCTACTTGGCTACTTGCCAAACTTATAAACTCCTAATGACTATTTAATCAAACGTTGTATATATGTTTACCAAGATCTTAGTTTTAGTTTTGTCCTCACACTACTTTTTTAAATGTAACTTTTTTACCCCGGACGCTTTATCTGGACATAGATCTGCAGGACCTCCTCCGGCCCCAAAAAAATGCTAAGTAACATTATGCCTTCTCATTGCAGTCTCTGTACTCTTAATATACAAGAGAACTATCGCCTTTTGGTGAGGATAGCCAAGTTGCAATTAGTGGATTCGGCTATTTCACCCACACCCGTTGCTGACAGGTGTTTAACATCGAGCACACAGCCATGCAATCTCCATAGACAAACATTTGCAGTATAATGACCTAACTGAAGAGCTTAGTAACTTTCAACATTGCACCGTCATTGGATGCCACCTTTCCAGTTTGTTAAATTCCTGCCCTGCTAGAGCTGCCCCGGTCAAATGTAAGTGCTGTTATTGTGAAGTGGTAGCGTCTAGGAGCAGCCGCAAATTGGTAGGCCACACAAGCTCGCTGAAGCACGTTGCGGGTTAAAATTGTATGTCCTTAGATGCAACACACTATTGAGTTCCAACCTGCCTATGGAAGCAAAATCAGCACAAGAACTGTTCGTTGGGAGCTTCATGAAATGGGTTTCCATGGTCGAGCAGCCGCACACAAGCCTAAGATTACCATATGCAATGCCAAGTGTCGGCTGGAGTGGTGTAAATGTTGTCGTCATTAGACTCTTGAGCAGTGGAAATGTGTTCTCTGGAGTGATGAATCACGCTTCACCATCTGGCAGTCTGACGGACAAATCTGGGTTTGGCAACATCTGGGTTTGCCACTTTGTGGCAACAGTTTGGGGAAGGCCCTTTCCTGTTTCAGCATGACAATGCCCCCGTGCACAAAGTGAGGTCCATACAGAAATGGGTTGTCGAAATCGGTATGGAAGAACCTGACTGGCCCGCCCAGAGCCCTGACCTCAACTCCATCGTACACCTTTGTGATGAATTGGAATGCAGACTGTGAGCCAGGCCTAATCACCCACCTCAGTAATGTTCTTGTTTTTGAATGGAAGCAAGTCCCCGCAGCAATGCTCCAACATCTAGTGGAAAACCTTCCAAGAAGAGTGGAGGCTGTTATAGCAGAAAAAGGGGGACCCACTCCATACTAATGCCCATGATTTTAGAATGAGATGATCGACGAACAGGTGTCCGCATACTTTTTGTCATGTAGTGTATAACGGTACATTTCAGATTAACTCCAGACCAGCCATTGCATTGACAGCCACTATTGCGTTAACTAGCCTCAGACATTCATCCTAGCTTTACTATAAACTGGCTCGCTTTATCAGGCAGCTTTAAAATATTTGCTAGTTAGTTAACAATCTGATTGAAGAAGTGGATTATAAATGCCATTAGCTAGCTAGATAGTAAATTAGTAAAAAAAATATATAGGAGGATGTGGCGATATACCGCCATCTGGTGGCAACTAGAAACAATTGCATAATAGCAACAATTTTCAAATTGATGGTCCTTGAAAATAAATATTAGTGCTTGAAAAAGTACTTAAATCCTTGAATTCGACCTGCTATTGTCTGTACGAACTCTAAACTAAACTAAATGAAAATGCTTCCTGTGTTTGGCCCTAGTTTGTTGAACATATTAAACGGCTCCCTTATCCTCCAGATGTGCACCAAACTCACTAAAAGTGGTAGAAATAAAGCCTCTCCTGAAGAACCCAAACCTTGACCCCGAAAATGTAAAAAACTATCAGCCTAGAGTATGTTGAATCTCCCATTCCTCTAAAACAATTTAGAAAAAGCTGTTGCACAGCAACTCACTGCCTTCCCGAAGACAAATAATGTATACGAAACAGTACAGTCTGGTTTTAGACCAGTCATTGAACTGAGACTGCACTCGTGAAGGTGGTAAATTAGACCAAGGCTCTGCATCTGTTCTCCTGCTCCTAGAACTTAGTGTGGCTTTTGACACCATCGACAACTACATTATTTTGGAGAGTTTGGAAACCCTAATGGGTCTACCACAGTGTTCGTCAACTGGTGGACCGCGGGTGGTTACATTTGTCCCCCCAAGTTCTGAGAAAAAAATATAATATATATCTAATAGATAAGATCTGAACCAGGCAATGACTATTCTGTGTAGACCAGGGATCATCAACTTTTTTCTGGAGGAACATGATTTCAAATAATTTGTCGAATACTAATTGACCGCAAGAAGTCCAAACAGATGTGTTTGACTAAAATAATTTCAAACCTTGCTTACATTTGTGTACGTACGATTCCTCGTGTGTTACGATTTTCTTCCGTCGAAGGAGAGGAGGACCAAAATTCAGCGTGGTTATCTTTATACATCTTTAATAAAGATGATAAATGAACAATATACAAAAACAAGAACCGTGAAAACCCGAAACAGCCCTATCTGGTGCAACAAACACAGAGACAGGAACAATCACCCACGAAACACTCAAAGAATATGGCTGCCTAAATATGGTTCCCAATCAGAGACAACGATAAACGCCTGCCTCTGATTGAGAACCACCCCCCCCCCCACGATGCGGACTCCCGGCCGCACACCTAAACCCATAGGGCAGTGTCTGGGGGGGCGTCTGACCACGGTGGCTGCTCTGGCGCGGGACGTGGACCCCACTCCAACATAGTCTTAGTCCTCTTTCTCTGCGTCCTTAGATTGACGACCCTCTCCGCCGACCTTGGTCTAGTAACCCTAACAAAGGGCCCCACTGGACTGAGGGGCAGCTCCTGACTGAGGGACAGCTCGGGACTGAGGTAGCTCGGGACTGAGGGATAGCTCGGGACTGAGGGGTAGCTCGGGACTGAGGGGTAGCTCGGGACTGACAGGAAGCTCAGGACTGAGAGGAAGCTCAGGCAGGTTGATGGCTCTGGCAGATCCTGGCTGACTGGTGGTTCTGGCAGATGCTGGCTGACTGGCGGCTCTGGCAGATCCTGGCTGACTGGCGGATCCTGGCTGAATGGCGGATCCTGGCTGATTGGCAGATCCTGGCTGACTGGCGGATCCTGGCGGCTCTGGAAGATCCTGGCAGACTGGCGGCTCTGGCGGATCCTGGCAGACTGGCGGCTCTGGCGGATCCTGGCAGACTGGCGGCTCTGGCGGATCCTGGCAGAATGGCGGCTCTGGCGGATCCTAGCTGACTGGCGACTTGGCTGCTCCATGCTGACTGGCGACTCTGGCTGCTCCATGCTGACTGGCGACTCTGGCTGCTCCATGCTGACTGGCGACTCTGGCTGCTCCATGCTGACTGGCGACTCTGGCTGCTCCATGCTGACTGGCGACTCTGGCTGCTCCATGCTGACTGGCGACTCTGGCTGCTCCATGCTGACTGGCGACTCTGGCTGCTCCATGCTGACTGGCGACTCTGGCGGCTCCATGCTGACTGGCGACTCTGGCGGCTCCATGCTGACTGGCGACTCTGGCGGCTCCATGCTGACTGGCGACTCTGGCGGCTCCATGCTGACTGGCGACTCTGGCGGCTCCATGCTGACTGGCGACTCTGGCGGCTCCATGCTGACTGGCGACTCTGGCGGCTCCATGCTGACTGGCGACTCTGGCTGCTCCATGCTGACTGGCGACTCTGGCTGCTCCATGCTGACTGGCGACTCTGGCTGCTCCATGCTGACTGGCGACTCTGGCTGCTCCATGCTGACTGGCGACTCTGGCTGCTCCATGCTGACTGGCGACTCTGGCTGCTCCATGCTGACTTGCGACTCTGGCTGCTCCATACTGACTGGTGACTCTGGCGGCTCCATGCTGACTGGTGTCTCTGACAGACGGGAGACTCTGGCGGCTCATGACAGACGGGAGACTCTGGCAGCGCTGAACAGGAGGAAGGTTCCGGCAGCACTGGACAGGCGGGAGACTCCGACAGCGCTGGAGAGGCGGAAGGCTCTGGCAGCGCTGGACAGGCGAAGAACATTGTAGGCCTGGTGCGTGGTGCTGGCACTGGTGGTACTGGGCCGAGGACACACACAGGAAGCCTGGTGCGGGGAGCTGCCACCGGAGGGCTGGTGCGTGGAGGTGGTACTGGATAGACCGGACCGTGCAGACGCACTGGAGGTCTTGAGCACCGAGCCTGCCCAACCTTACCTGGTTGAATGCTCCCTGTCGCCCTGCCAGTGCGGCGAGGTGGAATAGCCCGCACTGGGCTATGCAGGCGAACCGGGGACACCGTGCGCAAGGCTGGTGCCATGTAAGCTGGCACAAGGAGACGCACTGGAGACCAGATGCGTAGAGCCGGCTTCATGACACTTGGCTCGATGCCCACTGTAGCCCGGCCGATACGAGGAGCTGGTATGTACCGCACCGGGCTATGCACCCGCACTGGAGACACCGTGTGCTCCACAGCATAACACGGTGCCTGCCCGGTCTCTCTAGCCCCCCGGTAAGCACAGGAAGTTGGCGCAGGTCTCCTACCTGGCTTCGCCATACTCCCCGTGTGCCCCCCCAAGATATTTTTGGGACTGACTCTTGGGCTTCCATCCACGCCGCCGTGCTGCCTCCTCATACCAGCGTGTCTCCGCCTTCTCCGCCTCCAGCTCTTCTTTGGGGCGGCGATATTCTCCTGGCTGTGCCCAGGGTCCTTTACCGTCCAAGATTTCCTCCCATGTCCAGAAATCTGGATTTCGCTGCATAACAAATCATTTTCAACCAGGGAGTTGCGACACGAAAGTCAGAAATAGCGATATAATATATGCCTTACCTGTAACGGCGTTCATCTGTTGAAAGAGAGTCGGACCAAAATGCGGCGTGGTGGTTACTCATGTTCTTTAATGAAAAAAACAACGATACATGAAATAACTTAAATTACAAAACAACAAACGAAACGTGAAAACCTATACAGCCTATCTTGTGAAAACAAACACAGAGACAGGAACAATCACCCACAAACACACAGTGAAACCCAGGCTACCTAAATATGGTTCCCGATCAGAGACAACGAGAATCACCTGACTCTGATTGAGAACCGCCTCAGGCAGCCATAGACTATGCTAGACAACCCTACTCAACCACAATCCCAATACCTACTAAACCCCAATACAAAAACACACCAAAATAAACCCATGTCACACCCTGGCCTGACCAAATAAAGAAAGAAGACACAAAATACTAAGACCAAGGCGTGACATTACCTTATGCCGTACCTTTGAAGATCTTCTTCTGTTGGCACTCCAAAAGGTCCCAGTTACATTACAAATGGTCCTTTTGTTCGATAATGTCCTTCGTTATATCCATAAAAACTCAGTTTATCTGGCGCGCTTCAGTCAATAATCGACTCAGTTTCCCTCCATCAAAATGCATACAAATGAATCCCAAACGTTACTAATAAACTTTCCCAATCAAGTCAAACAACATTTATAGTCAAATCTTAGGTATCCTAACACGCAAATAAACAATCAAATTTAAGACGGAGAATCGTTGTTGTCTTTACCGGAGATAAATAAGAAAGAACAAGCTTTCCTCCACACGCTTGGAAACACTAAAACCAAAATGGGAGCCACCTAGAAAAACTACAATTTCTGGCTCGTTTTTCCAAAAACCAGCCTGAAACTCTTTCTAAAGACTGTTGACATCTAGTGGAAGCCCTAGGAACTGGAATTTGGGAGGACTTGGGCTTATAATTGGAGTACCAGCCATTGAAAACAGTGGTAAGGTAAAAAAAAATTGGGGGGGTGGGGGTGGTTTGTCCTCTGGGTTTTGCCTGCCATATCAGTTCTGCTATACTCACTGACATTATTTTAACCGTTTTAGAAACTTTAGAGTGTTTTCTATCTACATATACCAATTACATGCGTATCCTAGCTTCTGGGCCTGAGTGACAGGCAGTTTGCTTTGGGCACACTTTTCATTCGGACGTGAAAATACCGCCCCCTATCCCAAAGAAGTTTTAACATTGCAAAAATCTGAAATGTTTTGTCCAAAAAGTATGCAGAAATGCCAATCCATGCTTTGGTCACTTTTAGATTAGACTGCTGCAATGCTCTACTGTCCTGTTTTGCGCCCCCTCGGGCTTATGAGGTTGAGGAGATATCCGTGGGCTATACTCAGCCTTGTCTCAGGGTAGTAAGTTGGTGGTCTGCTAATATCCCTGTAGTGGTGTGGGGGCTGTGCTTTGGCAAAGTGGGTGGGGTTATATCCTGCCTGGACAGGGCCACAGTGTCCCCCGATCCCTCCCTCCCGTCTCATCCTCCAGTATCTATGCTACAATAGTCAATGTGCCGGGGGGCTAACATTACTCTTTCCTATCTGGTGAAATTCTCCTCTCTTATCTGGTGTCCTGTGTGAACTTAAGTATGCTCCTGGCTGTCCCCAGTCCACTTGGTCATGCTGCTGATCCAGTTTCTTCTCTTTTGCCTGTGGCTATGGAAGCCTGACCTGTTCACCAGACGTGATACCTTGTCGTGCTGCTACTAGAGTTTTAACCCCCCCCCTTTCTCCCTCTCTACCGCACCTGCTGTCTAGACCTCTGAATTCTCTGCTATGAAAAGCCAACTGACATTTACTCCTGAGGTGCTGACCTGTTGCACCCTATACATCCGCCATGATTATTATTTTACCCTGCTGGTCATCTATGAACATTTGAACATCTTGAAGAACGATCTGGTCTTAATGTCCATGTGCTCTTATAATCTCCACCTGGCACAGCCAGAAGAGGACTGGCCACCCTTCAGGGCCTGGCTCCTTTCTAGGTTTCTTCCTAGGTTCCTTTCTAGGGGGTTTTCCTAGCCTCCGTGCTTCTACATCTGCATTGCTTGCTGTTTGGGGTTTTTGGCTGGGTTTCTGTATAAGCACTTTGTAACATCTGCTGATGTGAAAAGGGCTTTATAAATACATTTGATTTGATTTCCGTTACTTTTGATAGGCTGCTGTTGAAACATTATACTGAGTGCACATCAGTACTAGGTATAACTCCAGTGACGGTAATTTCTCTTTCACACTGTCTTCACAACGATAATGTTGTCAGGTGAAATGGGAGAGGAAATTTGTTTAGAGAAAATTGAGATAGGGAAATATGAGTGAGAGTGAGAATAGTGTGACAAATAATTGTTGATAGAGTAAATCAACAGAGAAAGGGTCTGTGTGTCACTAAGTGAGTGATGGAAAAATTGAGAGAGAGAGAGACAAGGAGGTTGATGAGTAATCGTTCTTCTTCACAGTGCACAGAACTGGCAGGCGCTCCTCCTGTGGCAATCCCCTTATCTCTCTCTGCGTCAGCCAGGACCTTAATATAATCAGAGAGAGAAGGAAGCACAGTATTACCACTGGCTATAATGCAGCTCATAGTCAGGGAGGAGTGGATGCACTGCCCTACTGACAGCACATAGTGCACCACAATGCAATGTACCCTACTAAACTTTAATACCACACCATATACAATCCTTCTAGCTATACTGCAGCTAACCTATAATAAACCTTACATTTCCCGTGTCAGGTCCCATTTTCAGAAAGGACTCCATGCCATATTCGCCAAATAAGGCATTAAGTACCACTCCAAGCCTTAGATAGCACACCAGACCATCCAACATGTTTCAGCTCTTCGTCAATGTTGAAGCCTTTTTTTATAATAGTAATGTATTATCCATAGACCACAACAGCACAATGCAACCCAACCCAAACTTTGTCCCGTATGAATCCCCCGCACACTGGTCTAATCATATTACGCATTAGAATTCATCCTCGCCATGCATGCCTTTTAAATCAGGGGGGCTCATTTTGTCCTGTACTGCAGCCCCACAAAGCTCTGACTGGTAGTGCCATCTTATGGAGATAATTTGCTGCTACAGTTTCCTAGTAAGTCGCAGTCCAGGACCCTTTTCTAATACTTCAGAAACGCATCCTTCCCTCCTACCTTCCTGGAAGTAAGCAGAGATATCAATTAGTTGGATTGGTGAAAGTAATGGGGTGGTAACATTTCTTACACCTATCCAATCACGTATAAATCTCTGCTTGCCTCAAGGACGCAAGGAAGGGAGGATGCATTTCAAAGATATTTGAGGAAACAAGGAAGGATGCATTTCTGTATTCGAACACGGCCCGGTCTCTCTCATTACTTATCACAATGCTGAGCACATCTGACTGCAGCATTCTGTCACTGACAGGAGAATTACTTCCCTACGTGAATGAACGTTTCCAGTTGCATAACGACCAACTCTGTTGAAGCACAGTTCAGACCAGAGAGGTCACAACTACCCCTGCGTTGCATTCTTATAGACTAATATGTTATTACGTGGGCCCAGATATACATACCAGCAGTACATGTATTTTTGTTAGACAATTATTTGTTCATACAGTATGTGTCATTTTTTAAATGCAAAACACTGTGCAATAAATACATTAAACAAGTCAATGAATCAATTTAGGATCACTGTTTTTCGACTGGCTTTAACTGATTACCCTCCTCGTGTCTTTCAGTGTAGCAAGGTTTGGAGACAGTCATCCCTGGATTCCCTCTATGACCTAACTACATATGTCTTTTCCCCTGATCGGGAGTTGTGGTATGGTGTTGAGGTCCTTATGCCTATGTTGTGTACTGTACAGTATGTGCTTCAGGACATAGGATCTGAACGGTATGTGCTGGTAACAGCCATCCCCACTGCACTCACTGTATAAGGTTCTGCATTGGGCAGTGACGGCATAAAAGATTTACATGCATGATCACATTTTTCTTTCAACTTTCCGATACAGGAGAAAGTGACATTTACTTTTGAGTCAACTTGATTTTGAGTTTTTATAAATCATTCCCAAATTGTCTCCCTGGCAACAATTGTAATAATGTCACCTTTAGAATGGAAGAAATCAAGTACATTTCTAAAATGTCCCCATTTCTTATTCCTCCTACCAAGAGGACGCCTTCATCTGGGGCAATGTACAGAAGTCACACTTACTTTTGCATAGCCGCTTTATATAGCCGCTTTAAAATAGACTTTGCATTAACTTTAGCAATACAGGTTGGATCTTGCTCAAGGGTACATTACCGTTAAGTGATATAGACCCTGTGAATAGATCCTGCAAGTCCAGTTGCTTAGCTGTAATCAGATAATACTGTCTCCTACACAAACCCAGGTTGACCATGGATAAATTGTGGGTTTGAAGTTGTCAGCAGAGGCAGAGTATTTGGTTTGCCCCTTGCCGTTACTCGATCTTGCTCCACCTACGTCACACCTTCACGGCTATATGCAGAGTTTATTTTTTGAAGTGTTGCAGCCACAATTCTTTAATCAACAAAATACTAGCAGAAGCCCCAGGAATTCACCTCCACCCCCTTTCCTGACAACCTTGTCGGGTGTCCAGTGCCTCTAGTTCTTTTTTTTTTTTATGTCATTAACAGGTGGTTGTCAAAAATAGAATGAAGAAACACACACACCAAACTCTCTCATGTACACGCACTCTCTCTCTCACTCAGACAAACGCACTATCAGGTGCAGGCACACGCAAACACACACGCACGCACACACACACACACACACACACACACACACACACACACACACACACACACACACACACACACACACACACACACACACACACACACACACACACACACACACACACACACACACACACACACACACACACACACACACACACACACACACACACAGTAACGGGTGCATGCTCACACACACACACATACTCACGCACGCACACACGACACAGACACAGAGTGATATAGAGACCACACACTCATGACGCATATTCTTGCAAATACATTTTACAGGGGCCAGCAAAGACAGACAGTTCCAGCACAACCATACGTGCATGTCTAAACAAACATATACACTTTCAAACACCACGTAGGCATGTGGCCACATAGTTACTAAACCCACCCATTCATCAACTCTCTGCAACACACGGCTACTTTGGCCTCCACCCTCTTTCCACTGCCCATACCTCCTCTCCTCTCTTCCTCTGCAATCCCTCTCTCGCTCACTCCCTCTCCTCGCCTCGCCCTATTTCATTCCCGAACTGAACCACACACACACACCAAGCAGGTCAGCAACTTCTTCATATCATTGTTATGATTCGTACCGTGGTCATGACTAAAGTCTATAGCAAAGCAAAATGAGTGGAAGTTAATTCATTTGTGTCCGTTGTAGATTTTTAATGACAGCGCTGACGAAAAAATCATAATAAATGAACTGAATTGCTTGAATGTTGCTCTGGGGTCTCTGCAAATGGTGGCCTTGAATGTTGCTCTGGGGTCTCTGCAAATGGTGGCCTTGAATGTTGCTCTGGGGTCTCTGCAAATGGTGGCCTTGAATGTTGCTCTGGGGTCTCTGCAAATGGTGGCCTTGAATGTTGCTCTGGGGTCTCTGCAAATGGTGGCCTTGAATGTTGCTCTGGGGTCTCTGCAAATGGTGGCCTTGAATGTTGCTCTGGGGTCTCTGCAAATGGTGGCCTTGAATGTTGCTCTGGGGTCTCTGCAAATGGTGCCGTTTGTGTTTTTGCTGATTTCAATTTCATGTTGATCACACTGTTGTATATTTCAATGGGTATTGTAATTGAATACGTTTATTTGAATGGAATCTTGCGAGGCACGTTAAGTATTCAGAACTGAATCATAGAGGACTGTTTTGCATCTGTAATTGTCATCTCTATGGTTCAGAGCTTCCTCTCATTAAGCTGTCCATTTGTATACCATGCGAGGTTAACAGTAATGCTGTGCAAATATTTGTGATGAAACCTTTTCATTGTCTTATTTTTAGTTGGCATACTAGTTGCTTAGACTTCTTTGTAAGGTAGCTATGTGTAGGATAATTACTACGGTTGTCCATCTTTCAGTCTCCAGTAAATATAGATATAGTTCTTTAAGATGTGTAAGTGACTTTAACACAATGCCGACTTAAATGATAGTAACTGAAGTAACATGTGCATACCAGTAGAGGCACCTCAGAGAATTTCATAAAAATAGTGGAACAAAAAAAAAACTATCATTTTTAGATTAAACTATACAAAATATATTCACGTCACCAAATAATTAAAACACACAATGAAGGTCTACAGTAGCCTAAGCAGCACTCTGTAGGGTAGCACCATGGTGTAGCTGGAGGACAGCTAGTTTCTGTCCTCTGAGTACATTTGACTTCGATACAAAACCTAGGAGGCTCATGGTTCTCACCAACTTCCATAGACTAACACAGTAATTATGGCAACTCCCAGAGGACGTCCTCCAGCCTATCAGAGCTCTTACAGCATGAATTGACATTTTGTCCACCCAATTAAAGGATCAGAGAATTAATCTAGGACTGAGAGCATAAGCTACAGATTGCATTGCAGTGCATAACTTGTGGCGAGTAGTTGACTCGAAGAGATAGAAAGACAATAGTTACAGTTAACAAATACATTTCTTCAAAATTTAAGATGGAGAACGAGAGAGCTAGTTTTCGTAGTATTTTTTTCACTTTCACTTACAGTATTTAGCTAGCTAGTTTAGCCTACTCAAAGACCCGGCTCAAACGGAGAGGGGTGCAAGATTAGAAGCTGGCTAAGGCTATCCAAAACTGGAAGTCTTCCAAGTCAAGGAAGGTTTTATTAATTTATTGCCACCAAGGCCTGCCGGTGTAACTGCTAAACTTATTGCTAACTGTACACTGTACTGCATGATTGTAGCAGGTTGACTAATGCGTTAGTTCTATTAGCTATGTCGACTATGGCGTTAGATAATATAGTGACAACGATGTAGGCTGTTTGCAGCAGTTAGCAGTTATGTTATGGGTTGGCTTGAAAAATAAATCTGCCTGGTCACAGACAGCTAATGTGTTGTGCACTGAAGTCCGCAAGTGAAGGAAAAAGGTGAGAGACGAGTAGCGCGCGTAGATGCGAAAAGGAATTCAACAAACAAAGTGATCATGCTCTTTGTTTATGGCTGCTATGAAAGTGAACTGTGTTTGCATGTGATCAGGGGTGTATTCATTCCTCCAATTCTGTTGAAAAATGTTTCTTAAACTGAAGCAAACGTGACGAAACAGGGATAGACATACCTAAATTTGTCCAAAAGCAACTCTCGTTTTCAACTGTAGGACTAATGATTACACCCTAGATCAGCAAACGTTAGATGCAGGCAAAAGTGTGTGCAAGGCGGTATTGAATGTAACACAATCTGCCACCATGATTACGAAACATTCTCTCGACCTGTGCACTTATGTTGTAAACTTTTATTCATAGGCTAGGTTGTAGCAACCTCATGATGGGTATAGAGGAAATTGGAGTATCATGTAGTAGCCTATACCTATCGATGTTACATTGAGCTGGGTGAATGAAATATGAATGACAGTCATCCAATATGCTGTAATAGAAATAAGGTCATGCTCATAAACATTTTTTGTGTCTGCCCTCATCTTAAAACAGTACTGAGCTCCACTGGTGCACACAATATTTGCTATGAAAAGGTGAGAAAGTATCAATTTAGCACTCATTAACATGTGCTGGTTCAGACTTGATATCCAACCATGCAGTTGGAAAGTATTCTTTGCAGCATCAAAATTATACTTGCCATGTTGGATTGGATCAGACTCTATAAGGTGACATGGCAGTTGTTCCTTTTAGTTTGTACTAACATTGTGATGGATTAAAGTCAGTAGATTTTTCTTCTACTGATGTAAAAACGAATTGTTGTTGTTTTTTTCTTGGTTTTTCTTCTAGAATAAGCTGCGTTCTCCCTCCTGGCTTCTCCTCCATATCGCTGTTTCCCGACATTTACACGGAAGCTACCAATCTTTTTGATCTTTTTTTTCTAATCTATTCTATCTTTTGAACCATTTTTCATGATGACCCGCTCATTGCATACTTCTTACAAACCACCTTTTACATCAAGCTTTCGATGTCTGGTGTTAATACCTAACTATTACTGATTTGTGCCGACTCAAAAAAAAATACACAAATATATATATTTTCTGCACTGATAGTCCTTAATATGCCTTATCCTTTTTTTATGGTTGGTTTGGTATGTTTGCTTTATAAACGGAGTCAGTGCTGCTAAATCCCATTTCCCTTCTTTCCCTGTCTACCATCCTTTCTATCGCTCCACTGCCACCTCACCATATAAACCCATTCCCTGTCTCCTACACTCTCTACCTGTCTTTATCCATTATTCATATATATTTTTTTCAATCGTAAACATCTGAAAAGCCATGTGGTCCACCTTCTTTCTGCACGAAGAGGATGGCAGGCCGATTCCACCAGGATCGGGAGTAGGAGCCGGAGCAGGTACTCTGGGACTGACCGGTGTCATGGGTGGCAGAGGGGCTGGGGCTGGTGCTATGGGAGTTAAGCGCCGTGCAAAAGCATCAACATCAGGAGGCATGAGCGAGGTCCAGGAGGGCAAGATCAAGCTGGCGTTCTTCGTGGCCATCGTGGGTGTGGTGTTGACTGTCTTGGGCTTGGGCACAGAGTATTGGGTGGTGCTGTCTCCGCCCAAGAACTTCTACAACAACCAGACATGTCTGGCAGCACACTACGGGCTGTGGAAAGGATGCACCCGGACTCTGTGGGTGGCTGACATAGACCCTGAGCGGGAGAGCTGTGGGCCGGCTGAACTGCCCGGAGGTAACTGCTCTGGAGTTGCATGAATAGGCCTACATTATTTTGTGTTAACCAAACGGTCTCCACTCAAACTCATGCAATCCAATTTGTACAAAATCACCTATCAGAAATCACAGACCCATTTTTTGCATACTGGCAAATTGTGCAAACCAAACCGCATTCACTCAAACTCATACATTCAAAACACTCTCTTGACAAATCCTATGGCCCTTTATGCCAGATTTTAAAGGGGATTCACAAAATTCACGATCCCAAATTTCAAGGCCATTATATCATTACTTAGCTATAGCCCCACCGTTAGTTACGGCTAGATATCAGTTATTTGTATTGTGGCCATAATCCAATGACTGGCCTTCAGGTGTAGACTGGGTCACAGATGGACTGCAATATACATTTACATTCTGTAGGGATAGATGCTTACCTTAAACTCACACACGTATTACCCACAAATACTGTACTAAAATGTCTTACTAGAGAGGGCCGTCTATATGTAGAATAAACTACCTTGTATCAGACTACAAGATGCCATAACACTAATTGCATAGAAGACATAACCTTGGCATTGTCATTGATGTGCACGAATGCATAATAATTAGTGTGCCGCAAGCCGTATGAATCGCAATAAGATTATGGTGATGTGCAAGTTGATAAGGTCTCCCTCTGTTTCAAATAAGTTCCTTGTCTCTCCCTGTCTCCTTTAGAATCTAACTGCACCTACTTCAAGTTCTACACCACTGGAGAGAATGCCGTCATCTTCCAGAAGACAACAGAAAAGAGTGAGTCAGCTTGTCCCCTGCCTTCTTTCAACCCATGTCTCACCTTGCCCACCCACACACTTTCTTTCTTCCTCAAGTCTGTCATCTATGTTGCACTGGGTCAGCCATTGACTGCAGTAAGTGTCTAAAATGTATTCCACCTACTCCTTTTACATTATAGCATTGAAGTCAGTAAGACTGTTTCTTCATGGGTCAATGTGGGAAAATTGTGAAATACTTTTCATTTTTTTCGTGAGCTCTAAACCAGAGGTGTCATGCGCCACATTTTTTAAAGAGGGGCACGTATTTTTCTTTGGATTTATTATACGCAAAATAAACTTATCTTCTGGATTTTTTGTTAGTTTATTGAAACTTTGGGGCATGGGGGCATGATGCCCTACGTGTCAGGAGTGCGATGTTTAACGTTTCTATTATCCTCTAGGCAAGTCGGTAACTCCTAGGGCAGCATTTCCCAAACTCGGTCCTGGGGAACCCAAGGGGAGCAGATTTTGTTTTTTTGCGCTAGCACTACACAGCTGATTCAAATAATCAACTCATCATCAAGCTTTGATTATTTAAATCAATTGTGTCGTGCTAGGGCAAAAAACAAAATGTGTACTACTTGGGGTCCACGGGACCGAGTTTGGGAAACGCTTCCCTAGAGTATATCAGTGAGGGGATGTACCAATATCTGTGAGAATTACAAGTGGATGCAAGGACTTTACCTTTTGTAGATTGGCTATGTTGAATAAGGTTGAACTTATTTGGTTATTTTACTTACCTTAGTTGAGTGAACTCATTGCAAGTCACCCTGGATAAGAGGGTCTGTTAAATGACTCAAATGTAAATGTACCTGGTGCCAGTGTACTATGAATAATGGAATGTACCTGTATCAAGACGATAACCGTTTCTCTCTTCCCAGGTCTGAATGTGGCGGCGGCCATGATGGCCCTCTTCGGTCTCTTCCTGATGGTCACAGGGTCCATATGCATCACCACAGCCCTCAGCAAAGGAGAATCATTCTTCCTCAAGGCTGCATCGGTTTGCTTCATTCTGTCAGGTGAGTGAGTAGACATATGACAGCCATGGTGACATACTGTACATGTATAACTACAATGATTAAATGTTACTATTTTGACATGTCTAATGAGACCTTGGGAAGAGCTCAATTGCATACTCCTCGCGTCCTCTCTCCTCATCTCCTTCTCCAAACCCATTAGAGGAGAAGGTCAGAGGGGAGAGACCTCTGGCTTTTTCATCCAATGGGTTTTCAGAAGGAGATGAGAAGAGAGGAGCGAGGACATGAGGACATGAGGAGTACGCAATCTTCGCCATGTTGCTAACAAGTTTGAAGGTACAATAAGACCCAGATGCAGACAATGTTGAATTAACAACCGTGTAATAATCCAACAGGGGCAGGCACAAGACATGTCAAGGGCAGACAGGGGTCAGTAATCCAGAGGTGGGGCAAAGGTACAGGACGGCAGGCAGACTCAGGGTCAGGGTAGGCAGAGATCAAAAGTCCAGAGCTGGGGCAAAGGTGCAGGACGGCAGGCTGGCTCAGGTGCAGGCAGAGTGGTCAAGCAGGCGGGCTCAGAGTCAGGACAGGCCAGGTTCAAAACCAGGAAGGTGACGAAAAAGAGAGACTGGGGAATAGCAGGAGCTGAGAGAAAAACCCTGGTTGACCTAGCAAACAAGACAAACTGGCACAGACAGACAGAAAACACAGGTATAAATACACAGGAGATAATGAGGAAGATGGGTGACACCTGGAGCGGGGGCAATCAAAGCATATCTGGTTGACTGGAGTGTCGGCATTGAAAAGGCCTGGGTCCAGGATGTCTCTGGCGGGGACCCAACATTTCTCCTCTGGGCCGTAACCCTCCCAGTCAACCAGGTACTGAGACATGGGTTTAACTCTGGACACATGAAGGGTGGGATGTATACGAAGGGTACGGGGCAACAGAAGATGAACAGCAGATGGGCTAATCATTTTGGAGATGGGAAATGGGCCGATAAACCGGGGGGAGAGTTGCGGGATTCCACCCGGAGAGGCAGATAATCATACCTTCTGCCCGAGACGGTACTGGGGAGCCAAGGTCCGAAGGCGATCCACTTGTCGTCAATACCTGGAAGTTGTCTTGAGGAGGGCTGACCGGGCTCTCCTCCAGGTACGCCGACAGTGGCGGACAAACACAGGCAGAAGGTATGCCGACCTCTTCCTGCTGCTTGGGGAAGAGCGGGGACTGATACACCAGGGAACACTCAAACGGAGATAGGCACGTAGCAGAGCAGAGCAGGGAAGGGTATTGCAGGCGTATTCGACCCACACCAGCTACTGGCTCCAGGTGGTGGGGTTGGCAGAGATCAGGCAGAGTAGTCTCTAGATCCTGGTTGGCTCGCTCCAACTGGCCATTGGACTGGGGGTGGAACCCAGAGGACAGGCTGGCCGATGATCCAATGAGGGTGCAGAAAGCATTCCAGAACCGAGACGAGAACTGAGGCTCCCAGTCAGAGACCATGTCCACTGGCAGTCCATGGATTCGGAAGACGTGCTGCACCAAAGTAGGCCACCGAAAGGATTGTCGCACGAAGGCCAAGGTTCGACGGGAACCCAGGTGGCAGGAATGGGCCCACTTCAGGGCCGTGGAGCGGACAGCGTCAGGCATAAACATTAGTACCGCTGCCCCTCCCAGACCTGTTTTCATATACCCCAGCTGAGTACCATCACTGGGCACGAGACAGGGCATCCGGCTTGACATTCTTGAACCCTGGCCAGTAAGAAAGGGAAAAGTTGAACCGGGTAAACAGCAGGGCCAATCTCGCTTGCCTGAAGTTGAGGCACTTGGCAGAGCGGAGATACTCCAGGTTTTTGTGGTCCATACAATGAACGGAAGTTCCGTCCCTTCCAGCCAGTGTTCCTCCAACGACTTCTTCACTGCGAGAAGCTCTCGATTCCCCACATCGTAGTTCCTCTCCGTGGCGTTAAGTCAGTGGGAGAAGGTGGCGCAGGGATGCAGCTTAAGGTCCAGGGCAGAACGTTGGGACAGGACAGCCCACTCTGACATCCGAGGCATCGGCCTCTATCACAAATTGACAGGAAGGGTCAGGATGAACCAAGATAGGAGCAGTGGTGAAGTGGTGTTTGAGGTCCCGGGAACGCCCGGTCAGCAGCAGAGGACCACGTGAACAGGACCTTGGTAGAAGTGAGTGCAGTCAGGGGGGAAGCCAGAGTGCTGTAAACCCGGATAAAATGGCATAAAAGTTGGCACACCCCAGGAAACGTTGCAGCTGCACCCTGGATGTAGGCTGAGGCCAATCCACCACCGTTCTCACCTTCCCGGGATCCATCTGGACACTCCCAGAAGAGATGCTGTAACCCAGAAAGGGGATGGTGGAGCAATGGAACTCGCACTTCTCCACCTTCACAAACAACTGATTCCAGAAGATGAGAATGTCATCAATGTAGGTGAAGATGAACCGGTTCAACATGTCACAGAGAACATCATTAAGCAGAGCCTGGAACACAGAAGGAGCATTGGTGAGGCCAAAAGACATGACCAGATACTCGTAGTGGCCGCTGGCCATGTTGAAGGTGGTCTTCCACTCGTACCCCTCTCGTATCCGCACCAGGTGGTAGGCGTTCCGTAGATCCAGCTTGGAAAACACAGTGGCCCCCTGGAGCGGCTTGAAGGCCGAGGAGATGAGTGGTAGCAGGTAACTACCAAAAATCACCTGTTTCCAGCTACAATAGTCATTTACAACATTAACAATGCCTACACTGTATTTCTGATCAAATGTATGTTATTTTAAATGGACAAAAAAATGTGATTTTCCTTCAAAAACAAGGACATTTAAGTGACCCCAAACTTTTGAACAGTAGTGTAGGTCTCCGTAGCCTTGGTCTCTGGACCCGACTGAGAATGCAGACGTCCCCGGGGCGGCGTGGTGCTCGGGAGAAGGTCAATACCGCAGTCATAGGGTTGGTGCGGTGGAAGCGATGTGGCCCGGGCCTTGCTGAACATCTCCCGGAGGTCCCTGTTACTCTGCAGGGATGGAGGAGAGGTCCGGGGCACCTTCTGAACCCCCAGGAAGATCTCCCGGGGTGAGCTGCGCTGACTTCAGACAATGGGCGTGGCAGAACAGACTCCAGCCCATGATGGCATCCATAGACCAGTTGATGAGGGGATTGTGTCGCTGGAGCCAGGAGAATCCCAAAACCACAGGAATCTGAGGAGACTTGATGAGCAGACATTCAATAGTCTCGCTATAATTCCCTGACATCCGTAGGTTGATGGGAGTGGTATTATGAGTGACCCGGCCTATAGAGCGCCCATCCAGTGCTCCAACATCCATGGGAATGGAGAGGGTTGCGTCCAAAAAGCTCTCATCGGCCCCAGAGTCAATGAGGACCCGGAGAGATTTAGACTGGTTTCCCCACAGCAGGATGGCATGAAAAGGGGTTTGAGCAAGGGAAGCAGAAAAGTTCCCCATATGGCCCACCAGAGTACTCGCTCCTACCGGTGAGCCTGGTATTTTAAAGGACAAGAGGACACAAAATGACCCAAAGTCCCGTAGTACCGACAACTCTTTGCGTTGATCCTGTGTTGCCGTTCCGCTGGCGACAGCCCAGCTTTGCCTCGTTGCATAGGCTCGGTAAGTGGTGACTCAGCCGTCTTCGTCAACTCTCGGGCGAGGTCGGGAAGCCTCGGGTTCTCTTGGCAACGGGACCGCCAGGGACTTCCGGGATGACTCGGAGGCAAGGTGGAATCCCTGGACGTGCAAGCGAAATCGAATTTCCTCTCCCTCCATCGTTACCGTAATCGCACATCGATTCAGATGGTCAAAGCGATGAGGGAATCGAGATCCGTAGGTAACTCCCGAGCAGAAGTTCGTCCTTGACCTCCTCCGAGACGCTGTTCAGGACCATATCGAACAGCGTTTCCTGGTTCCAAGCACTCTCCGCTGCAAACGTTGGAAATCCCCCTCATGGTCTGCCACACTGTGGGACTTCTGCCGAAACTGGATTAGCTTCCGGGCAGCTTCTCTCCCGGAGAACAGGGCATCAAAAACCTTCTTCACCTCTCCTACAAACTCAAATGACCGGCTGAAACTCAAATGCAAATGCAAATGGCCGGCTGTTGTTCCCAAACAGTAGTAGCCCAGGTGAGAGCTCTGCTGGACATCAGCGTGATGAGGTAGGCTATCTAGGAGCGATCCGAGTGGAAGGAGGAGGGCTGAAGCTCGAAGATGAGGGCACACTGAGCTAGAAACGCCCCGAAAGGTACTCGGCTCTCCATTTAAGCGTTCCGGGGGAGGTAAGCGGGGCCCCCGAGAATGGAGTGACCGATGAGACTGCACTGCTCACAGCTGAATTACTGAGAGGCTGTGGGGTTACCACCATGGTAGGCTGCCTCGCAGATAACCCGCGGAAATGCTCCAGCAAAATGTCCAACGCCCATTCATGGCGTTCAGCCAACGTTTGGCCCCCCTCCATAAGGCCACAAAGCAATTACTTGAACCTACCAATGGTGGCTCCTTGGGAGGATATGGCGTTGCGCAGCTGGCCCGGGTCTGCTGGGTCAATCATAGCCAATTCGTACTCTCAGGTTTGAAGGTAAGACCCAGATGCAGACAACATTGAATTAACAACAGTTTAATAATCCAACAGGGGCAGGCACAAGACAGGTCAAGGGCAGGCATGGGTCAGTAATCCAGAGGTGGGGCAAAAGTACAGGGCGGCAGGCAGGCTCAGGTAGGGCTGGGTGGTATACCACATTTGACTATATACCGGTATTTATGCACAGAATGGTTTGGGTTTTTACTTTACCTTTATAACGGTATTTGAATGTTTGGTTTGTTAAATGTGATACACCGTGTGTAACGTCCATTTTTATAGTTCACTCCACTTCTTGAGTCATCCCTCTCCACTGTCTCCAAACCGCTTTCCACACAGACCTAGTCCCACCCCCTGTCACTCAAGGAGCCCATTTGTTGTTGCTTGACCACGAGACACTTTCATTCAGTCTGCATGGTCAATGCAGCACATGCATAAATGTTGATGACAACAATTGTTTCCAGTTGTTTCCACTTTGATCTTAATATAAATCCACAATATTAGTTTGTGTTTCCTACATCTGCAAACATCTAGTTTGTATTTTCTTAGCGAGTTAAGCTAAATCGTGTTGGCCACTAATGCTAATCGCTAGTTAGCTGGCTGATAAAAGTCAGAGCAAACGTAGCTAGCTAATACAGTCTGATACCAGTACTGGTGGATGCTTAAATCAGCATGTTGTTTGTGCAACAGTATCTTCTAAGTCAAAGAGGAAACGGGCAAAGCATGAATAGGAGGAATAGGCAAAGAAAAATGTTGGGTATATGAATAAAAATTTTATGTAGCCAAAGATTATAGGGTCCCCTAGGAAACATTTACATTTACATTTACATTTAAGTCATTTAGCAGACGCTCTTATCCAGAGCGACTTACAAATTGGTGCATTCACCTTATGACATCCAGTGGAACAGTCACTTTACAATAGTGCATCTAAATCTTAAAGGGCGGCGGGGGGGTGAGAGGGAATACTTATCCTATCCTAGGTATTCCTTAAAGAGTCAGGTGTCTCCGGAAGGTGGTGATTGACTCCGCTGTCCTGGCGTCGTGAGGGAGTTTGTTCCACCATTGGGGGGGCCAGAGCAGCGAACAGTTTTGACTGGGCTGAGCAGGAGCTGTACTTCCTCAGTGGTAGGGAGGCGAGCAGGCCAGAGGTGGATGAACGCAGTGCCCTTGTTTGGGTGTAGGGCCTGATCAGAGCCTGGAGGTACTGAGGTGCCGTTCCCCTCACAGCTCCGTAGGCAAGCACCATGGTCTTGTAGCGGATGCGAGCTTCAACTGGAAGCCAGCCAAACACTGAACATCACTTTGGTTCCTACCCTGTCACAATAACTTGTTCATGGCATTTTCATTCATTGTCAAGTCAAACAACACTGTATTCAAAGTGCCCACTATTATTTATATTCTAGCTATATAATTATAATAAACATTCTATTTCAATGATTCCAAAAGTTTTGATCTAAATCGGTATTGCAACATTTGGTTAAAAATAAGGCCTAGTATTTTTGCCCATATTGTGGCAGTGTGGAAATGATTTCAAATGAGTGCAGGAAATGCAGAAATTGAGGGCAATGCAGGAAATATTATTATAATAAATTATTAAGTTGAATTGAACAGTATAAAACCATCTGAATGGAGAAAGATCCATGTAAATAATTTTGAATATATGTGTTGCCACTCTAGGGTCACACACTACTCAGAAAGCAAATGTAGAACTTTAATTAATCAAAAATATAAAATAGCATCAAATACCGTCATAAATGTGAAAAATATCATATGATATGATATTTTGGCCAAATCGCCCAGAACCTAGACTCAGGGTCAGGGTAGGCAGAGGTCAAAAATCCAGAGATGGGGCAAAGGTGCAGGACGGCAGGCAGGCTCAGGGGCAGGCAGAGCGGTCAAGCAGGTGGGCTCAGAGTCAGGACAGGCATGGGTCAAAACCAGGAGGGCGAGAAAAACGAGAGACTGGGGAAAAGCAGCAGCTGAGAGAAAACCGCTGGTTGACTTGACAAACAAGACGAACTGACGAAAACACAGGTATAAATACACAGGGGATAATGGGGAAGATGGGTGACACCTGGAGGGGAGTGGAGACAACCATAAAGACAGGGGAAACAGATCCGGGGGTGACAGTTGCAGAGAGTTTGGAGTCATTTAGGAGTCAATCTGTGCATGCAGCAAAACAAAAGCTACCGGTACTCAACACTTAAAAAAAACATCTAGCCATTATTCAAGGGTATCAAGGGAGCTCACTAATTAGATACATAGGGCATTAGTCATGGCATCTGTACAGTCCTGATATACTCTGATGCTCTGAGAAGTAGATCACAGTTATCAATACCACCTCCACCATCCCACCAGTAAAATGTATTTACCAACTCCACACACACCAAGCCCCTGATATCTCTCTCTTTTGTGCTTTATCCCTCCCTTTCTTTCTCTCCCTTTCTCTGTCACTCTTTCCTCCTCTCTCTTAGGCCTCTTGATTCTCCTGTCTCTTATTGTTTTCAACCAATCGGTACTCTCCTTCCTAGCCAGTGACCATTCGGTGCCGTTGCATCATGAGTTGTCTTGGTCAGTATCCTGTGTTGGGTTTGCAGGGGCCATTCTTATTTTGGGCGGAACCCTCTTTCTCTTGCTTGCGCTACCATTCAGCCCCTGGCGAAGGTGTTTTCCCCCCAAAAATGAAAGTGATAGCTAGTAGCGAGGAGGAGGTATTGCACTTTATCTGTATTGTCTTATGACTGTTGAGAAATGGACGGTCTCCTGCAATTTGACATTGAATCATTTGAAGTTGTGTTAAAGAGGGGTTCAAGTTGTTCATTGTCTTGGATGGTTTTTTCTCTCCTCATTTTGCATAAATCAGTAGGTCATTGAAGGGACACTATACTGTTCTTGACTTATGAAAGGTGAAGAATTAACGCAATGCCAAATTACTTGTGTGCCAGTTGACAGCAAACTTTTTCTCACATTGAATGTGCAAAATGTAATGTGCCAGTATGTTCCCCCCCTTTTCAAGTGTGAAATTCAATTGAATTCAAAATCATTTTAAATGAATTTAACAAAAACAACATTTTGCAGTTGTGTTTTGAATTGGTTAACATTACTTCATTATTTTTGCCAAATCTTTGATGATATTCTGATCAACAGTCTTATTAGAGAGTATAATCCTTAAGGATAGTAATTGGGATTCAGATGTATTTCACAGAATGAAAGTACAGTACAACAATTCTAGAGTTTCTAGTAAATAAATACATACACAATATCATGATATTGCAATGTTTTTACAACTGCCTTTAATATACGATATGTGTATATATATCAAAGAGACATTAGCCTCTAAATCCAAATGTGTTCAGACCTCAAAGGTCAAGATTAGTCTACGTCCCAGGCCATCATGTTTGTGAATTCAGTTATATGTCACAATATAAAAGTAATGTAAAAGACAAGCACCATGTAAATTCCAGATATGCAGAGCTTCTGTTTTCCATTAAGTTGTGTAGTGTAAGATGTGTGGACTCCTATTGACATTAGACTACTTTCAAAGTCTAAAATGTGATTTTGGAGTCTAATGTCCCTTAAAATTTTAGATACACCATCTGCTCTGGGTGTGTGGGTGACTATATTATAGAAATTACAATAAATTATTAAAGCAGCACTGCCTAAAAACATCACTGCCTGAAAGGACAGGCAATTTCATCGTAAACCCTATTCAAGAGTTAAGAGGCTACTAACCAGTTATATAAGGTTGCATTGTAAATACACTATTCAAAGTTATATGAGCCTTTAGTGTTGTAAATGAATAACGTAAAAACATTTCATGTGTTCTGTGTAACCCAAATGTCACACGTTTATAAATACTGTAAGATTTTGTATCTGTTTTGTCTTTTTCTAGTGAGATAGTTGTCAGAGGTAACCTGTGCATATCTGTATTTAAATGGGTATTGAAGGGTAAATTGTGTCTGTGGTTTTCAATGGAAATAATTGCGTATGTAAGACTTGATTTATTATTAAATGTGAAGACAACATACTGTATCCCTTTCTTGTGCGTTTTTCTGTATTTTTTCCCACTCTGCCCTCCTCCATCATTCATCTCTCCATCATCTTCAACACACATCCCAGGCACCATCTTGACCCGTTTCCAGCTTTCTCTGTCTCCACTGTCTCCCACATGTTGGCACTCTCTGCCGCTAAATTTGGAGCGTGGTGAATCCTGCTGAAGTGGTTCTAAGAAACGCAGACCTTGGATTCAAACTGTGATCCCCATCGCCAACATTGTCCAATTCAAACAACCCCCACCACCACCACCACCACCAACACCTCCCCAACCACCACCTCAGCCCACCCTTCCCACAAGCTTTTATTTCATTTTACTTGCTGAAGTCAGTCCAGTCTGCTCCTCATGTAGACCTATCATGTGTCTCTATAAATGCCACACGCACTGTCACTCATGTCTCACCCCGCCTCTGGTGGCTGCTGCTGTGGGACGAGGTCCAGACGATTGGTGGTGGAGTCTGTGCTGTGTTAACCTCTACCCTCGTTCTCCCCCTCCTGACCTGGCCAACTTCGCATGCAGCCCTGAAACACAAATCAACCATCGCTAGACACCTGACACTCGGCCCAAGCTGTATATATAGAAGTTCGTTTTCAAATGAAGCCGTTGCTCTCTTCTGAAAGAGTATGTGTGTGTGTGGGGGGGGGGGGGTTGGAGGAGGGGATCCGGTGGTGGGAGTGCTTCTCTGAAATCCTGTTGTTGACGTGTGTGTGTGTGTGTCTGTGTGTGCGTGCGTGACGGTGTGGGTATGTGAAGTGTGTGTGTGTCTGATCGTTTACAATGCATTTGCTTGCAAGTGTGTATAGCCTGTATATGCTTGAATCCGGGTGTGTGTGATGGCGATCGTGGGTGTTACGACCTTATGTGTGTGTCAGCCAGGATCAAGAGGTAATAAGAAGGACTGGCTTCTCTTGACGTTACCAAAATAGAGGAGGCCCGGCCACCTCGTAACTCACCTTGTTATGATGGTAGTACTGAACCAGCAGGGTTTACAGGTCTCCTGTCCATGTCACCGGTCCCTCTTCCTCCTGGGGTGCTTTCTGGGGACGAGGGGCACGTTGACATTTGTCACACTATCGTGCCAACCCAACCCAATATATTTTATTTTCCACATTCTCCTTCATAGCAAGGTTCCAGTAACTATGATTGATGCGTAACCAGACCAGCACAGTACAGAGTGGATATCTGAGAGCGAGAGACCCACAGAGACTGCACCACCAGGGTCGTGTTCAGGTGGGAGAAAACATTTTGAAACAGGGAGATATTACCTGACCTTGTCCAATAAAAAAAATGTTATAATGTTTTGCTAAAGTGTACCCTACTGAACACAACCCAGGGCTCCCCAGAGAGGAAGGACTAATTAAACTCCCCAACTAAATCACACATTAACTGTGCACTCCATGCTCTTGAACAAATAGAGCATCCCTCTCCCTCCCTAGCTTCCTTCCTCCTCCAAAGTCATTACTTTAATGAGATTAAAACAGTCACTTTTCCCCTGGGCAGATCGTCTTCATCATTTCCATCCCAAGAGTGAAGAGATTCAGCGTTATTCAATTATTATTAATTAACTGCCTTTGTAGTCATGTGTT
Organism: Oncorhynchus gorbuscha; assembly: GCF_021184085.1. NCBI lineage: Eukaryota > Metazoa > Chordata > Actinopteri > Salmoniformes > Salmonidae > Oncorhynchus > Oncorhynchus gorbuscha. The sequence goes on from NC_060181.1 coordinate 39,400,136, forward strand.
AAGGAATTCTGCTGCTTTCCTGGGCCTGGATCTCTCTTAGCCCAGCTTTCATCTCTGTGACCTCTGACCTCTGATCCGATACCGACTGGACAATCAAGGTCCCCTGTTGAGGTATTGACGAGACATTACACTCTAAAATCATGTTTTTCAGATGTTTTCTGTTACCTCAAAAGTGGTCTTCTGTTCAGATGAGTCCATGTCCCAGGTTTTGTATCTCCAGCTACAGTATATGAATGGAAAAGATGAGCACCATGTAATTACCAGGTATGCGGTAGAAAACATTTTGACATTCATTTGTTATATTACCATCTTGGTTATATGTTAAATAACACACTCCACACAACCCATTTTCATATATAAGTTTATTGAATGTATTTTTTGTAGTTCTTTTTGAGGCTCAGAATTTTGTATTGCTTAAACATCACAAATGTCCTTAGTTTGACTCATGTGCAGTAGAGTAGAAATATCATGTACCATGAAGAGATTGTTGTCTTCTTCACTTACAGGATCACAGGATCACAGCCCGCTAAACCCCAAAGTAGGCTCTTTAAAGCAGCTTAACTGGTTTTGCCTCAGGACCCGGATTAAACCAGGTTGTCCCAGTCGCAACCCAATATTCGCATAATATATATAAAATGTAATCTGGAATGTATTTTTGATGCTAAAGAAATAAGTCAAATTTGCCCATATTCTTGATGAAGAGTGTTGATAAGCTCACTGGTTTGAGACCACAAAATCAACTAAATCCGCTAAATAGCCCTGCTAGCTCTATTTTGAAAATACAATGCTTGAAGAAAAATAATATTGAAGAAAAATATTTCAGAAATTCAATTGTTTAATCACTTACTACCTGGTTTTAGTCGTTTAAGTTCAGACTGTGACCCATTCGACCCCAAATTTGGGTCGCGACCCATCAGTCGAGAATCGCTGCTTTAACGAATAACATTAAGAATATATACCATCGCTAAAATAAATAGGTTCATATAAAGTCTATAATCTAATACACTTGTCATAAACAATAAAAAAACACAGATTAGGCTATGTTGGTTATATCTGTATTAACAAACAAAAAAATTGCCTTAAAAATAATAACAATAAGTATAACAATAATAATAAGTGACTATTATTATAAATAATAATAATAAAATAAATATATATTTAAAATGAAATATAAATACAATATTACACTCATATTTGCGCACATGCTTCTCGCCTGACACCATCAGATTAAGTGTGATGGAGCTAGAAATCAAGGAACATTTTCAACTTTAAAGAAATACAAGAATAAAAAATCATAGTTCAAATGTACAAATTTACCCTGCATTTACGATTACGAGAATAGAAACAACAGCAATGTGATAATATTCAAGAAGTTACAATCTTTACACTCTTGTAACCTGGCTATGATAATCAAGCACTCGGAATGATAAGACAACCCAAAGTTTACCACTATAGACATATTGTGCATTTCAAAATGAATATATACTCAATAATATTGTTAATAATACATTTGATATTCTAGTCAGTGGAATAGATGTATTCATAGTAGTCAAAAACAGACTGAGATGGAGTGATAGGGCAAGGAATGGCCAACTATTCTCTTTCAGTTATCTTACATATTCCTACAGACCTATTTGGTAACACTTTACAGAAGCCCTGTCATACAGTCCTCGAAATATCAGTGTCATAAGCAGTCATAAACACGAATACATTAGGTAGTCAAATACTAGTATGTCGCATACAGCAAGTATGTGCAAGCTACCTATGCAAGCTAACTACAGAACTTAGGCCACCGTATGAGCCGTCATGACCGTGTTAAGGCAGTTGTCATGAATTTACACTAGTTGTCGTGACTGCTTATAAAATCCGCAAAGTCATTGTTATGTATGGCAGCGAACAGTAGGCTTTACCAGTAGTGAACTGGAAAGCGTTACTTGTTAAGTCATTGTTATGGCAGCGAAAGGTAGGTTGTGCGACAGGGATTTACTGTAAAGCGTTACCGCCATTTTGCCCTCCACCTCCGTGGCTCTTGCTCCTATCTCCGAGGCTCACACTGGCGTGGTTCTCCTGTTCAGCGTGTCCGAGTCGGTGTCCCTGTTCCGTTTGCCCCCCAGGCGGTCCAGGGTGCCCATGCCCCTCTCTCTCTCCATGGTGCCAGTGGGCAGAGGTGGCTGCTGGGGGTTAGGACCGGAGGACGACAAGGTATTCAGGGGCGCAATGGCAGTGGCTCCGACGGCGGAATTCTGGCCCGCCGCAGAGAGGTTGGACTTGGAGAGAGAAGGCAGCGTGCCGCTCATCATCACCCCCACTTCCTCTTTGGGGAAGTAGTTGTGCAGCTGGTAGAGGGAGGCCCGGTCCACGGTGCCGTAGAGGGGGGGTCCCCCGCCACCAAGACTCCCCATCTTGGAGTCCCGGGTCAGGGTATACATGGAGATATCGCCCCCTAATCCTCCACCAGCATGGTGCGGGTTTGGCAGGGTGGCAACGGAGAAAGGCGGGGCAGACGGCGGTAATGCAAAACTCTTGGCGCCTGTGGGTGAGGTGTCGCAGGGGGAGCGTGGCGGGTCGGAAGAGTGCGAGCTGGAGTGGGAGCGCCGGCGAAAGCGGTAGCTAGGCAGGCGGAGCATGGCGTGCGTAGTGCTCTTCAAGAGTTCGGTGCGAGAGCGGCAGCGCAGCTCCTTGTTCTTCTCGATGTAGATGTTGACAGCCAGGACACCCACCATCTCAGCCAGGATGAAGGAGAGGCCTCCAAAGTAGAAGGACCAGCCGTACGAGTAATGCCACTTCTTGTCCTCATCCTTCTTGGGCGAGATGTCGCTCAGTGCCGCAGAGATGTACACGATCACACCGATGATGTTGCTCAGGCCTGGGGGAAAGAGAGGAAGTGAAATGTTATAATATAATAATAATAATATTATAATATAAATATGCCATTAATTTTCTCTGAGCTTTTCCATTGGGGGGTGGGGGAGCCATCTCAACTTGATTACTTCTCTTGTGTAATGTCTCATTGACCCATATCTCCACTCAGGAGGTAATTTATCCCATAATACTAAATAAACTATCTTTATCCCTACTGCTGTGTTGTGCCTCCTTGACCTGAGTCTCCACTCAACGGATGATGTATTTGGGAAATCTAAGCCACAACCAATATCATTAACATGAAATTATGAGGAGGGGAAAACAACACAAAGGGGAATATCATGGATGGATGAAAGGATGAGGAACTTCCTTGATAATAACACTATTTACAAGTTAAAAAGGAGAATTAGTTCAGAGACCATTGAGAACATTTAAGGCCGAGTAGGGCTATTGCATTCCATCTGAACAAGAGGCAAATAAATATGGGACACCACCATGATTTTAACTCCAGGACTAGGCTTCAACTGTGTCTGGGAAACCCTCCCCATGTGTACTGAGTAATAGAGAAACAGTCAAGACCAAGACACCAGCGCCTTACCAGCAGCCACAAACAGGATGCCTCCTCCTAGGATGATGTTCCTCTTGCTCTTGTAGAAGCTGCTGGATGCAACACACATCGCTCCCATCAGGAGGAGTATAGCACTCAGGATGGGGAAGATACTGGAGGCTCGGACCACACCTGCAGACGGATGGGGGTGAAATTGTCCTTATTTGCTGATCTAAGGTCAGTTTTATGTTGACAGTGTTTGGTGGTTATAGTTATCATTTGGGGATCCTAGATATGTGCCTATGGGTATCTTCTACCTGGAGCTCTGCTTAGATATTACTTCCTATCCTCTGATAATATTGGAAGCGACGGCAACCTTTGGTGTCATAACCTGCTGAGCATAGCAAAAATATATTAAAGATGAATGATTAAAGCTGAAGTTGTGAAGGTGACATTTCAAGCTGCATATGTGACTTTGTCACCATCTGGAGTAAAGTAATGTGCTACAATAAGCATGTACAGTATTCTGTAACACCTTACATAAATGAATAAATCTATCCTACATTCTAATTCCAACCAATGTTCTGGTTTGATTGGAATATCCTATTGCTTTGTCATAATTCCCTCTGTTAAATGATAGATACTCACTGAGTTAGCTTACTCATAACCCTGCACCTGGGCATTCACTGCTGCTGTTTCCCAGGTTTTTCTTTTCAATTCGACATCACATCTCTCTAGTGACATCCTCCCACTGCCCACGTCCTCTTACTCACGTAGGAGATACTCTGCTGCATCCTGATCATAGTCTGCATCGTCCGGGAAATGATTGATCTGAGAACACACTCCTCTCTTCAGCCCTGAGAGAGAGAGAGAGAGAGAGAGAGAGAGAGAGAGAGAGAGAGAGAGAGAGAGAGAGAGAGAGAGACAGAGAGAGAGAGAGAGAGAGAGAGAGAGAGAGAGAGAGAGAGAGAGAGAGAGAGAGACAGAGAGAGACAGAGACAGACAGACAGACAGACAGACAGACAGACAGACAGACAGACAGACAGACAGACAGACAGACAGACAGACAGACAGACAGACAGACAGACAGACAGACAGACAGACAGAGACAGACAGACAGACAGGCAGTGAGACAGACAGACGGACAGAAAGATGGACAGGGAGACAGAGACAGAGAGAGAGATACAGAAAGATTGGAGAGAGGATAGGGAGTATTAGAGAGAGAATCAGATATCTGGGGCTTGGTGTTTGGACATATTAAGTATTCATTTGAATCCCTTTCCAAGTCGGTTAAAATAGCTCAAACACAATGTATTTTTCATGACAGTCATATGAACTCCCCCGGGGGTACTCAGAAGAAAACAACAGACTAAATCAACAAAAACGTTCTATAATAATCAAGGAGCCATAATCAGTGGTTTCAGTATGTTGAGCAGACACCACAAATATGATATAAAATGGCTGTGTTGTTGTCCTCTTTTGTTGAAGCTGTCTACCGCAAATGGAGAACCACTCCATCAGACTATCACCACTGACTCATTGCTCATAATTGCCCTTTTTGACATTCGCTAGTCTCACATAGCCATACCTCCACAATCACGTCATTGTCAAGCCTGGTTCTCGATGAGGCTAGTTTCTCGCAGACTGCAATAGGTTAGATAAGCAGCTCTTGAAATGAGCCTTCTCCTACTGACTGTCTGCCACTGCCCACTGGATGTCCTCTGAATCAGTGGAGGCTACTTAGGGGAGGACAAATCATAGTAATGGCGTGGTCTCAAACACATGAAAACTATGTCTTTGATACCATTCCATTCACCCCATTCCGTCCATTATTATGAGTCATCCTCCCATCAGCAGCCTCCACTGCTCTGAATGCACTCATCCAGATCTCACTGTGTCGGACTCCTGCTCGTCGAACATCTCATTCCAAAATCATAGATATTAATATGGAGTTGGTCCCCCCCCTTTGCTGTTATAACAGCCTCTACTCTTCTGGAAAGGCTTTCCACTAGATTTTGGAAAATTGCTAGGGGGACTTGCTTCCATTCAGCCACGAGCATTAGTTATGTCGGGCACTGATGTTGGGTGATTAGGCCTGGCTCACAGTCGGCGTTCCAATTCATCCAAAAGGTGTTAGATGTGGTTGAGGTCAGGGCTCTGTGGAGGCCAGTCAAGTTCTTCCACACCGATCTCAACAAACCATTTCTGTATGGACCTCGCTTTGTGCATGAGGGAATTGTCATACTGAAACAGGAAAGGGCCTTCCCTGTTGCCACAAAGTAGGAAGCACAGAATCGTCTAGAATATCACTGTATGCTGTACCCTTAAGATTTCACTTCACTGGAACTAAGGGGCCTAGCCCAAAACATGAAAAACAGCCCCGGACCATTATTCCTCCTCCACCAAACTTTACAGTTGGCACTACGCATTGGGGCAGGTAGCGTTCTCCTGTCATCCGCCAAACCCAGATTCATCCCAGATTCATCCCAGATTCATCCGTCAACTGCCAGATGGTGAAGCGTGATTCATCACTCCAGAAAACGTTTCCACTGCTCAAGAGTCCAATGGCGGCAAGCTTTACACCACTCCAGCCGACGCTTGGCATTGCGATCTTAGGCTTTTTTTGCGGCTGCTCGGCCATGGAAACCCATTTCATGAAGCTACTGACGAACAGTTCTTGTGCTGACTTTCTTCCAGAAGCAGTTTGGAACTCAGTGGTGAGTGTTGCAACAGAGGACAGACAATTTTTATACAATACGCGCTACAGCACTTGGCGGTTCTGTTCTGTGAGCTTATGTGGCCTACCAATTCGCGGCTGAGCCGTTGTTGCTCCTAGACATTTCCACTTCCCAACAACAGCACTTACAGTTGAGCAGCTCTAGCAGGGCATAAATCTGATGAAATTACTTGTTGGATAAGAGGCATCCTATGACGGTGCCACTGTGAAAGCCACTGAGCCCTTTAGTAAAGTCATTCTACTGACAATGTTCGTCTATGGAGATTTCACGGCTGTGTGCACGATTTTATACACCTGTCAGTAACGGCTGTGGCTGAAATAGACAAATCCACTAATTTCAAGGGGTGTCCACATATTTTTGTATATATAGTGTATCTCACTGAAGAAAGCATCATAGCGAGCGAAATCAATTCATACATTGTTCCCCTGGCCTGAGAGGATGAAAGTTCAATATTTAACTAGATGTAGAAGGCGAATGTTAACAATATACTGAACAAAAATATAAATGCAACAGGCAACAATTTAAAAGACTTTACTGAATTACAGTTCATATAAGGAGATCAGTCAATTGAAATTAATTGATTAGGCCCTAATCAATGGAATTCACATTATTGGGAATGTTGTTCACAGATACCTTAAAAAAAAGCACCGTGGATCAGAAAACCAGTCAGTATCTGGTGTGACCACCATTTGCCTCATGCAGCGCGACACATCTCCTTTGCATTGAGTTGATCAGGCTGTTGATTGTGGCCTGTGCGAAGTTGCTGGATATTGGTGGGAACTGGAACACGCTGTCGTCCATCCAGAGCATCTCAAACATTCTCAATGGGTGACACGTCTGGTGAGTATGCAGGCCATGGAAGAACTGGGACATTTTCAACTTGTGTACAGATCCTTGTGACATGGGGCCTTGCATTATCATGCTGAAACATGAAGTGATGGTGGCAGATGAATGGCACGACGCCATACACCTGGTCTGCGGTTGTGAAGCCGGTTGGACGTACTGCCAAATTCTCTAAAATGACGTTGGAGGCGTCATATGGTGGAGAAATTAACATTACATTCTAGTGGACATTCCTGCAGTCAGCATGCTAATTGCACTCTCCATCAAAACTTGAGGCATATGTGGCATTGTGCCGTGTGACAAAACTGCACATTTTAGATTGGCTTCAGAGACGTCAGATCCACACACACACACACACACACACACACACACACACACACACACACACACACACACACACACACACACACACACACACACACACACACACACACACACACACACACACACACACACACACACACACACCAAAACTCTGGAAATACACTGGACCCCCATCACCCCTCCCCCTCCACACCTCCCCACACACGTCTAGTCCTCCCCTTACCCTCCAGACAGCAGATCCTCCAGAGGCCAGAGTGTGTGAGGGCTCCAGGGTCTTTCTTGTCCTTGTTGTTGGGGTCGTCCTGGGAGGAGTTGGCCGTGCTGTTGCAGATGAAGGCCCGTGCGTACAGCCAGTAGTCCGTCCCAATGGCCACCGCCATCAGGGAAAAGGCTGCAAACGCCCCCAAAGTGGTGAGGACAACCTGGATCCCCTTCTCCCACCACACCATGACTGGGCCGGAGAGAGAGAAAAGGAGGAGAGGGAAGGAGGAGAGAGCGGGATGGAGAAAGAGAAGGAGAGTTGGTGAAATAGTAAGGACGCCTGGAAGCTAGAAATCAAGAGCATTGTCTTGAATGGTGTGGATTTGTTGGTTGTTTCCAAGGTAACAACCGATAAAACAAAATGTACCCGATATTGAGCTGTATGTCAAAAAACGTGTGTCTCGCTTTCATTTAATTTCAATAGGACTTTATTAATCCCAGAGGGCCAATTACAAAAACGCATTGTCAGTGCTTTGTCTTTCTGATGACTTTTAATTGTTTTAATACAAAAGCACATTTCGAAAAAGGGCAAAAAGACTTAGTCTAGTCTAGTTACAGAATAATGACTTGGGTAAATCATATTGTTGTCTTTTGAATCCAGGCATCTGTTAAGTGTGTATTTTCTTAAGTGTGTGTGTGTGTTTGTGCGTGTGTTTCTAGTGAAATGTGTGTTACCTTGGGGCATGCCTCTGCCTTTTGCCTCCATGTCTGCAGCTTGCTGTTCCTCGTCAGTGAAGAGTGCGCCTTCAGTGTCCCCTCTGTCCAAGCGCCATCCATCGACCGCTCTCCCGCTCTCGTTTCCTCTCTTCTCTCTCGTTCCCCTGTGTGTGTGTCTCTCTCTCTCTCTGCTTCCGTGTTCTTCCTCTTTCACACTCTGGTTCGTCTGTATGTGAGCGTGGATCCGCAACTCACGGTTCCGTCCCTCTTCTCAGTGGGTGGTCATGGCACTGGCAGGCATCTCAGTGTTGCTCCTGTGGGGAGAAGAAGAAAAAGAAAGGATGGAATAAATTAATGTGACGTGAGAGGGAAGCCAAGTAAAATGTTCTTTCCGAACCTTACAAAAAGATAAATCATTAATAAAATTGTGTTTGTACATTCTGCGATGACAGACCAGAAAGGAAATAAGCTGATCCGTTTCCACATTTCACACAGAGAGGGATATATAAAGCAAGAGTGAACGGGAAAGAAGTGAGAGAGCGTGCTCTATCCATTGCCATGGCAACAGCGAATTCCAAAGTCTAGGACGGAACTGAACACGGCGAGGAGAAGGGAGTGAGGGGCAGTTGAAACAGCTGAGTGGATTTTGCCGACATTAAACCAAATATAAGTACCAATGCTGAAGACCTCAATATAATATATATTTTTAATAGAGTGAGTAATTGAAGGTACTAAGCTAACATATGGAATTGTTTTAAGATGGTCATATCATGGATCATTTAGATAATAGATTTTTTTAATTTTAGGACCCCTTTAGGTATCCCAAGAAAATCCCAAATTATATTTGATAAAACATTTGTTTTAAGTTTCCTGAGTGGCGCAGTGGTCAAAGGCACTGCATCTTGAGGCGTCACTACAGACCCTGGTTTGATTCCAGGCTGTATCACAACCGGCTGTGATTGGGAAAATTGGTCCAGCGTTGTCAGGGTTCGTGTTTGGCCGGGGTAGACCGTCATTGTAAATAAGAATTTGTTCTTAACTGACTAACCTAGTTAAATAAAAAAAGATACAAAATATATTGAATTTGGCCTTTACCACTACAGCCCATAGGAATACATTCATAAATGTTAAAAAGGCAGTCAAAATGTTTTGAAGTGTCGGTCTTATATATAGGAAATTTAAGAAAGCTGGTCATTTTTATTTTTTTACATATATTTAACCCCTTATTTTTGTTGCCACAAAACTACCTCCATACTTCCATTGTTTTGTATGGGTTACTTTCATACTAGTGGGGGTCATAGAGCATCGTGTTTGTGAGAGTCTCCCCTTTCAATAGTGGGGTTATATTAGTTTGTTGCTCAAACGGTTCGGACACTACAGACGTTTTTGTGAGAAGACCGATTTTCGGGATGTCTCATGGTCTGACAAACAGCGCTGTAGCTCCGCCACCTTCCACGGCAGACACGGAAGGCCGCCATAGACAGATGCGGTGAATTGAGACGCAGGCCATACAAAAGAAACGGATTTAAATCTATATTGACGGATATTGATGGGGATTTTTTAGACCCGTGCGTTAATCGACTCTGTAAACTGCACTGTTCAATTAAGGAAGTAATCAAGAACGTTCTGATGATGACAAGCTCTTCGATCAGTATCATTATTTAGTTGAGCTATCATATGCTGTGTGTGTGTGTGTGTGTGTGTGTGTGTGTGTGTGTGTGTGTGTGTGTGTGTGTGTGTGTGTGTGTGTGTGTGTGTGTGTGTGTGTGTGTGTGTGTGTGTGTGTGTGTGTGTGTGTGTGTGTGTGTGTGTGTGTGTGTGTGTGTGTGTGTGCAGCTGTGGTATCATCAACTGAAAATGTACGTACAGTATGATTAATGAGCAGCGAATACGGTTATGTTTACAATAATGACCTACAACGCAATTGTTTCTTTATGACATTCTTTGATGGATGCAGCATGCATTGAATGATTCAGTTTACTGCAGTGGGAGCATTGTAATGAGAATATAATCGACGAAAAGTTAGGTGATAGTCATCTGACAGTGGTTTATGACTCACATTTTCAAACCAAGTTTCTTTCAAAAAATAAAGTTAGTTCAATCTATACCTGAACCCACTGAAACTCGTTTGAATCATACAGATGATTTTCCTCCATGTCAAAACCAATAGAAGGTTGTTGTTTCTATAGTTGTTCCTGTATGTACTGTTTAGAAGCAAGTAACCCAGATGCACAGATATGGAGGAAATGTTGCCATCGGCAACATAAACACAGAAGATGATAAATGAAGAGATCTAGTTCAAGGACCAACCAGAACCGCATACTGAAATGCGTGAACATACAGCTATGGGGTGTATGTGGCATTCAATGGTGAGTGATTGGGGAGATTCAGTAAGAATATAACATTGTAGAGTGAACAAAAGGTATGGGCCAAAACAACAAGAGGATAACCTTGATATTAATCGCACTCAGTTGCATTTCTCCACACAGTGTGTATTCAATTTCATTAAAAACATTGTGCACACAGAGAGACACACACACATACATACAAAAGCACACACAGAGATACACACTTTCCTTATATTTGGTCTGAATCCTGAACAGTCACCTGATTTACATACTGTATTTACTGACAGTAAAGAAGATCTGTCTGGCAAAAGTTGAGGTGAGGCAAGTAGCTCTGAATACTTCATGTCTGTGCGTGCGTGCATGTGTGTTTGAAATCATAAATCAGAACCATTGCATTGATATGGCTATTGCTATCTGTGAAAAGAAATGCACAACACCCTGGTTAAGCAATTATGTCGTTATAGTCATTGGCAATTGCTGCTGAAGGGGCAAGAACATGAAGCGTCATAGAAAGCAGAAGCAAAACCATTGTATTTTTTTAAACCTTTATTTAACTAGGCAAGTCAGTTAAGAACAAATTACACTATTTCAATGACGGCCTAGGTTAACTGCCGGTTCAGGTGCATAACGACAGATTTGTACCTTGTCAGCTCCGGGATTGCGAACTTGCAACCTCTAACCACAAGGCTACCTGCTGCCCCGATTGATTAACCGATTAATGTACATGGACCAAGAAAACGAACAAGTGGAGGTCTGGATAAATGTTGAACTTCCTCTGTCTTGTTGGCTAAGATCAACATTTTGTTTATGAACACAAATACTACTTGCGACACCAGCAGAGAGAGAGAGAGAGAGAGAGACGCTAGGTTAAGAAACCTGACAAAATCCGACTTAAAATAAGATGTTGAGTTATTAACAGCTTTTGAGTAGTCTCTATTCAGTCTGAACACAGTTGATGCGCATTAGGAATATTTGAGTGCTTTGCTTACGTAAATAGTCTCACGGCTATTGATTTGGACATAGCTGTCATTGTACCAAGTAGGCTACATTTCTGTGTAAACATAAAATAAATATGTATTTTCTAAAATGAATAAACGCAATATTGTTCAAAAAACATATAGGTTGAGTATGTGCTAATACTGTTAAACATGTATACTAGGTTAATTATCTATAGTACATGGAACTGCTCTGAAAACACTTAACGTCTGCATCCCTCATTTTATCATGCAAGTATAACAGTATTCCATGCTATCCTTATTAGAATGATAAATAATTTTACGGAAATAATATTGCTCAATGTTTTACCTGTAATTGTTGAACTTCTGCAGTGGTGGACGGACTCCGCATGCGAGGCATGGGCAAGAGACGTAAGAAAGAGCCGTAGACTTTGCAAGAATAGAATGAAACGAAACGACGTCGAGGGATGTGGTGGGAGTTGGAGGGGGAGAGTGAGTGAAAAAGGTGTTTTTGAATAATAGGTCAAATCCATAGGTCAAATCACACGTTGAATTCCGTCATTGTAACAGCAATTCTAATATACATTTTTGCGTGAATTACGAGCCTATAGATGTGTGTGTTATTATGAAAATAATATATCAATGTTTATTATAAAGGGGGGTTAGATGAACGTAATGCCAGTCTCAAGTCTTAAAAAATATATAGATATATTATGCCATAGGATTAGCTATATAAAATGCATAGCCACGTTTGACAGGTGCTACTGCAACAAAGGTTTGAGAAAGAGTTTAACGGAAAAGGTTTGTATCCAATCATGTCCAAGCGCGCCAATTTTAGCAGGGAAGTCACGAGACAGCTTCGCACACCTGTGCAATCAACTTTTGACGACAGGTGTCCTCCCCATTTCCTGAAGAAATCAGCCAACAGTTTCTAATTTGATACCGAAAAACATTGAAGCCAAGAAGTACATCAACATAAGTATACTATATTATGACATCAATCACTATCGTTCACCATACAGAACATAGAATTAGGAATTAGAATACTAGAATGGCCATTAACATTCTTATGATGGTATAAAGGTCAGCCATTTTGGTCAGAGAGTTGGTCATTGCCAGTGCTGTGATAAGATATTTAGTAAAACAATTGATTTACCTGCACTGTATGTTTGTCAGGTAGCCAGGAAGTTATAATTAACTGCCAATATGCCAACATTTAATTCAAACAATGCTTTCAATCTGTATCCATGCATTGGCTGAAATCGTGATGTAGGACTTAGATATAATAGCACTCACAGCTTTCCAATATTTTGTTTTACATTTACGGTCTGATTCTACTGAACAAAAATATAAACGCAATATGTAAAGTTTTGGTCCAATGTTTCATGAGCTGAAATAAAGTATTCCAGAAATGTTTCATACGCACCCAAAAGCTTATTTCTCAAAAATGTTGTGCACAAATTTGTTTACATCCCTGTTAGTGAGCATTTCTCCTTTGCCAAGATAATCCATCCACCTGATAGGTGTGGCATATCAAGAAGCTGATTAAAAAGCATGATCATTACACAGGTTCACCTTGTGCTGGGGACAATAAAAGGCCACTCTAAAATGTGTAGTCTTGTCACACAACACAATGCCTGAGTGATCAAGAGATTCATATCTGTATTCCCAGTCATGTGAAATACCTAGATTGGGCCTAATGTATTTATTTCAATTGACTGGTTTCATATGAACTCTAACTCTTAGAAATTGTTGCATGTTGTGTTTAGAATTTTATTCAGTATTCATATATTTTAGAGGCCATTTATACAGAAAATTGGTATAAAACCTAATAATTATACGACAATATTTTATTTTGACAATAATTAAATTACACCATTTCTGATACATCGCATGTCTTACTTAGATTTTCCTGCATAAGTAAACTCATACAATTATAAAATTATGTCTATACTGCCATTCGTTCCCTGACCAATATGGCCTGGAGGGCAGGTAGTTGGCCCCCGGTGATGTGTTGTGCAGACCGCACCACCCTCTGGAGAGCCCTGTGGTGATACAGCTCGACAGGATGCTCTCAATTGTGCATCTGCAAAAGTTTGTGAGGGTTTTAGGTGACAATCTAAATCTCTACGATAAAGAATACCTGGGCTGTGTCCACTTCCACCCGGTAAGTAGCCTGTGAAGCCTGTCCTGCATGTGTCATGAAGCATCAGCTAGCAATCACGGCTAAAAATGTATACCATGTTCAAATGTAGGCTATCACCAACAGTTCATGGTATTGACTACAGCTTGTACAATGTTTGAAATAAGTTTACTGTGCAATTTGAAGTGATTTATAGCCTGTGGTTTGTCAATAAATTAAGTCAATTGAGAGATAAATTGCTGTTCATCCTGGCGTAAGTCATGTAAAACTTAATTGTGACAATACATTGAATTCATGATGTTATGCATATTCAAGTCAAAGTGACAGGTAATTAATCTAACAGTCTTTGTAGGCATTCTCATAGAATTACAATTCTATTTACACAGGCATAAAACATCATGCAAACCTGAAATACCTGTTCACTGCCAGCTTTGATAGTCTGCAATTGTATTTCCAGTATATCCAAAGGTGATTAAGTATAGGTAATGTGTATCATTTCACCGCTTAAGGCGCCCACAAGATCCACTCGAGTGTAGTCCATGTACCTGATGCTATCTGGCCAAAAATAGTATGGCAAGTCGCTGGGATTCTTTCTCCGGTGAGATAGTTTCAGCCATGCGAATTGAAGGAAAGCTGGTGGGTGCACAGTTCAAAGTTTGGATGCTGGAATTATTTTGGATGAACGTGTGAAGGTAGCCTCCTTTTTTAAGTGATTTGTTTGACAATCAAGATTAAAACATCAAGACTGGCTATGTTCATGGAACATTAAAAGGTAACACAGTTTACAGTTAATCTTTACTAGTCCGCCCCTGCACACACGCACACACACACGCACACACACGCACACAAGCAACTGATACATTTCCTATGGCCTTGAATAAGTAGAGCTTTGTATTAACACACAAAAGCAGCGGGCATTACCAAGCTATATAAAATATGTCAGTATGTCAATCTCCTGTCCTGCTATTCATTCTCTACACCAGTGTGCAAACAGGATTTCACCTCAATATAGTTTAGCCATGTTGATCTTTTCAGCTCTAAAAGTTCCTGACATCAGCGGTAGGTTCTTGCAAGGGTGTGTATGTGTGTAATTGTGTGTGTGAGATTGTGTGTGCAGTCAAAAACCGTAAAGACATCTGACCACAAACATTAAGCACACACACAGATTTACCCCTAGGATTTATTCAATAGCTGTAGAACAATGACATGTTACTCAACAACCCCAGGCATAACATTATTCATGTTCTCAAGGTATGAACAATCGCTCAGATTCATTAGTGCATTGCTTAGCAAAAAGAAAATGGCATTATTGTCATTATTACTACTAAATAGTACCATTGATTTTGTTGTAAATATGGGTAACATATTTACGCTAATAATAATAGTAAGTAACAACAATAATAATTATCATATAATATTCCTAATAATAATGAATAGTTTTGATCTCTGCTACTGTTGTTAGGCACAGTTCATTTGAATGAGCTCAAAGACAGATTCTAAGAGAGCGCCATTACAAAAAGAAGAAAGAAATCGAGAATGAGTTGAGAAACGAGGCCTGCAAAGAGAAGAGACATTACATTAATGGGGATTTGAGAAACAAACCAAGACAAATGATCAATAAAGTTCAAAAGGTAGTCATATATGAGGGGATGGAAAGCGAGAGGAGGCAGAAGTGAAGGCAATAAAAAGAAACCTAAGGAAATCAATGAACAGTTGAGGGGGGGAAGGCAAACGTGGAGAAAAAAACAGAATCTTACTTCAGCTACAGAAAACCCCAATCGTCCTCAACTTCAATAACATTCATTGGCTAGTGAAGCCATATGGCTCTCTAAAAGCAAACCTCAATTTAACAAAGTAGTTTAATGAGGAAAAACCACAGAGGATAATACTTCATTGACAAAATACAAAATAGTTTTAGCATTTGTTTTAAACATTTCTTACAGCTACCCTTGTCACCTCTTTCTCCCTCTCGCTCTCTCCCTCTTTATCTCTTTCAATGAATCAACCTTTCACACCAAATAATAATGGGCCTATAATAGGCCTATATTTTATATATAAATATATATTTACACTATAGCTTTAAAACAACTACACCAATACGCTATTCTAGCTGTTATGATAATAGAACAAGCTACAAATATTAGTTATCTTATCACTTTCTCTCCAGCAGGAGCCAGTCCTGTTCTTTGATATTGAATTCATATATTTGACTCTATAGTCTATTATAGGCTGTACATCACTGTCCTGGGTCCCAAACTAAATAATACCACCTTCCATCACATGTGTATGTGCATCTGCTACATAATGAACAATATAAATATTAAAAAACATTTGATCAAGTTATTTGATTGCAGGAAAAGATCTGGAATTCGTGAAAAACAATCACATCTTATTAGGAAAACAATTGGAATGCAATTCAATGTCTAGTGAGATTTGTTCACTATTTGTACTGCGATATTACAAGACTTTGTTATAAATCTATCCCCAAGTCAGGAATTGCTATCAGTCTTGTTCGCTACAAAAGTGTGCATGTCATGATCCAAACGTTCAACCCGGATGCAGAGCTATCAGACTCACAGCAACAGCACTAGAGGGTGGTACAGAGACCTTGGTCATGTTTTGCTCTCCTTTACATAGACGCTGTCTATGCTCTCACTGACATAGACGCTGTCTATGCTCTCACTGACATAGACGCTGTCTATGCTCTCACTGACATAGACGCTGTCTATGCTCTCACTGACATAGACGCTGTCTATGCTCTCACTGACATAGATGCTGTCTATGCTCTCACTGACATAGACGCTGTCTATGCTCTCACTGACAGACGCTGTCTTGAAATATATTTCTGTGCTTTATATCCGACCATGTTGAACTCATAGTAACCCCTTTCTTTCTTTCACATCCTCATGTATGGTTTTATAAGTTGTCGTGTTGCATTTACTGACATTATTATTATAATACAAATGTTTATAAACATAGCTAATGATAATGGCCACAATCTTTATTTTGATATTAGTAGTAGAAATAGTAGTAGTAGTAGTAATTGTAGTTATAGCAGGACTGTTGAAGCTGGTGTGTGTGTGTGTGTGTGTGTGTGTGTGTGTGTGTGTGTGTGTGTGTGTGTGTGTGTGTGTGTGTGTGTGTGTGTGTGTGTGTGTGTGTGTGTGTGTGTGTGTGTGTGTGTGTGTGTGTGTGTGTGTGTGTGTGTGTGTTACATTTACTATAAGTATACCAATACACATAGAATAGAATGTAAACATGTAGTACAGTGGGTAGGCTACATAGGCAGCATGTATTATATAAACCCAGTCACAGTCAGAAGGAGAAAAGTAAACATTTCAAAACAAACACAGTCTTTACTTCATCAATCTACTCCATAGCTAAATGGGAAGCTCTTCTGGTAACTATAAAGAGAAGATACGCTACTGGTAATCAGCCATGTGCTACAGAATATGAACACTCAAGCTAATTAGCAATCAAAGGAAGATCCTAAGTCTCGCGGGATCTGCAAATATGCTCTCATTCTTGGTAGTAAAATTTTTTATATATTTTTTTTATATTCTCAGTCGTAAATATTTATAAATGATGGAAAGTTATGGATTTTCTTTGTTACCATGACATTTTAGTCAAAAACATAACAACAAAAATTCAAGTGTTTTTATGGATTCCAAAACGGATGCTGAAGCCTGCGACCTGGACATGTATAGTAGAAGAATGCTAGAGGAGAATCTGATATGTTATAATATGTACAGTTTGAGTCACAGAACCATCTTGAATGATCTTCAGAAGTCTATGGGAACATTCATCCAACAATGCCTCTCAAATGGGGTTCTGTAGCTCAGTTGGTAGAGCATGGCGCTTGTAACGCCAGGGTAGTGGGTTCGATCCCCGGGACCACCCATACGTAGAATGTATGCACACATGACTGTAAGTCGCTTTGGATAAAAGCGTCTGCTAAATGGCATATATTATTATATTATTATTAAATACAAACAATACAATTAATACAATGATAGACCTAATCATACAGTAATACACATCTCATGAAAGACAAACATGGTTCATTTTTCAACATTTGTTTTCCCAGCACTTAAAGAAAAATGTCTATACAGTTTAAGTATAAATCTCTATGCATATACAATGTGTCCTTGATTCTAGTGTGTGTTAGTGCTTGAAATGCATCTAATGCGTATTCTTCTGAAACAGCAGCACTCTTTTTTTACAGCCCCCCATACCTCTCCTCCCTCTTTTTCTTATTGTGTAAATAATTATCATATCCCCCCCCTCTCCCTCTCTCGTTTCCTCCCTCTCTCTGAAAGTTTGCTAAAATGTCTGTCTTCATCTGAGGCACAGCACACATTTTAAATCATCCTCCGCCCACCTCGTTCATTCCCTTCTTTCTCTTGATCTCCTAAATCTCCTTCTCTCATCCTCGCTTCCATCTCTCCTCCCACACTCTTCATGCGTGCATCTGTGTGTTTGGGTGTGTGTATGTGCGTGTGTGTTTGCATCTGTCTCTGTGTGTTGCGAGTACAACAGAGCCAACCCTCACTCTGTCTACCCCCCTCCCTCATCCCTCACTCCCCCCTTCTAGCATGGCGAGGCACTCATGCGCATGTGTTGGTGGTAGCGGGGAGGGGGCTGGGCAGAGGGGGGCATGGCCATGGGCATGGACTGGGGAGGAGGCCCGCTGGGGTGAGAGGACATGGTGTGGTGGCTGGAGTGGAGGGGGTGGGAGGACATGGTGTGGTGGGGGTAGGAGGAGGAGGACTGCTGGTAGCTGGCGCCCGAGGAGGGGCCAGAGGACGGGGCCTGCTGCTGTTGCTGGGAGCTGCCCTTGGGCGGCGGGGGCGTCTGGTTCAGCTGGATGGAGATGTCACTGGAGACCTCAGACGCGCTGCGGCCCCTCTGCGGAGGAGGCCACGACTCGGGGTGAAGGTACTGGCCGCTGTAGTCGCTGCACTCGGACAGGCGGGGGCGGTAGAGGGACGGGTGGGGCCGGTACATCTCCTCCTCGGCGTAGCGCTTCATGAATAGGTACACTGACATCACCCCGGCACCCTGGGAGAGAGCAGCGCAAGCACACTATGAGATACCGTGGCTCATATTACTACATGACATGAAACACCATCACAAAGAAGTGATGTGACACATTTGGCCGTCATACATCAGGCACACTATGAACCACAGCAAAAAGAAGCCTAAATAAAAAAATATAGAGTATATAAAAATGACATACAGTATTGGACTATGAAACACAACAAACACTGGAACATTTAAAGGTCCAATGCAGCCGTTTTTATCTCAATATCAAATCATGTCTGGGTAACGATGAAGTACCTTACTGTAACTGTTTTCAATTAAAGTAGAAATAGTGGTAGTAGTAATTGTATAGCACAGTGATTATTTTCAATTAAAATGGTCAAGAAGAAACAAAAATAGCTTTTTAGCAAAGAGTCATTTCTCATTCAAGGATTTTCTTAGGACTGTCTGGGAGTGGTCTGAGTTGGGAAGGGAATTCTGAAAACTAGCTGCTATTGGCAGAGAGATTTGAAATTAATGGTCTATAAACTCCAAAACAGGCAGACCTTTCTAGCAGTCTTTTCAAACAGCTCTTACACTAAAAGTGCATTATAATAATTTTCACAACTTCACAGTATGGAAGAATATATATAAAACACAGGTACATCACGTATTTGACTGCACTGCGCCTTTAATAACAACGCAATACAACAGGATGTAATGTAGCATCCTGAAAGAGCAACACAATGTTTTGAATGAACATAAATACTAAACATTTTTATAACATTACATGCGTGAGTTATTTTCAACTGTGGAATATGTCTTTATGATGCTCAAACCGCTCCTCTGTGTAATAACTCGTTATCAAAAATGCAATGTTGCGCCAAACAGCAGACACAAACATTTACATCCTCATCCACTATTCATCACTGACATCTTAGTACAACATCCTTGAAACTTGAGCACGTCAACGCCAATGCTAAGCGCTATTCCCCCTCCTCTTCCTCCTGCCACTGCAGAGGGTCTGGAAAAAAAAGAAAAGCCCTCCAGCGAACTGTATATTCAGTGACAACAGCAGCGTTTTTAAGCTGCCGCTGTGACAGAGCTGTCGCCCTAAAGTGTGCGCTACTAACATTTATGAATATTGATGTGAGCTGGGGGTGGGGGGTCCTAACAGTGAAGCACTAAGCTAGTCGGTTAGCAGTTTGCAGGGGTTAATAGTTAGTGGTCGGGCGCTACGCTGGCAGGTGGACAGGTATGCTGACCTCTTTGAGGAGGAAGGAGCTGGCAGCGAAGGCGAAGGACCAGCCGTAGTGGTAGTGGAAGAAGTGCTCGGGCTCACGCGGCCGGTTCATCACCTCGTCGTTGATGCTGCTGATGTAGAGGACCAGGCCCACCACCAGGCTCAGCCCTGAGAAGGAGGAGAGGACGGGGTGGAGAGAAAAAGGGAGGGAAAGAGAAAGCATGGATGGAAAGAGAAAGCATGGAGCGAGGGGAGAGAAAGGAAGAGGGGAGAGAAAGGAGGAGGGGAGAAGCGGCGAGCAAGTGGAGGGGGAGAGAGGAAGAGGAGAGAGAGAAAGAATGGAGAAGGGGAGAGAGGGAGTGCGCAGTGTTGAGGAGATTATAAGAAACAGTGAGCGAGAGAGAAAGGGTGATGGGGAATCATAAGTGAGAAAAGGGTGGAGGAAAGAGAGCGGAAGGGAGGAGGGGAGGGACAAACGCCAGGGGCGAGAGTGGGTGGGGGAATGGGTCAGAGAGTGTGAACATGAAGGGGAGGGTGGGTAGTAGGGAGAGCGAGAGAGAGATTTGGAGACAGCAGGATACACAGTGAGCAAGATGGAGGGAGAGAGGTTGAGATGAAAAGAAAGTTGGAGAGACCTAGTATTATTTTATACGAGTACATCTCTGACTGTTTATTGTCTTGGCATCCACATAGATCCCCTTGACATAGAGGGCAAGACAGACCCGAAAGTGGGACAGTATGTGGCCTACACTCTTAGAAAAAAAGGTACTATCTAGAACCTAAAAAGAACCCTTTGAAGAACCCTTTTTGGTTCCAGGTATAATTTAGATTTAAAGTTTAATAGTAACATGTACAGGGTTACAGGTGTGATTACAGGGTACAGTGAAAATCTTTTTGTTTTCACAACAATGCAGGTCAAAGTGAAATCTGTTTTTTTTTATGAGTGTTATTTTATGAAAACAAGAATCATAATTATAGATAGTAAAACGTGATTATGATACATTGCTACTACTACAAATATGAGCGCCACAGCTGTAGTACACCAGCTAAATTAGTGTCACTGCTGAAAATAACCGCAGTATCGCAATTGTTTGTTCAGATAGCCTTCCGACAGCCACCATTGTTGCTACATGATTCTGCCTTCACACTGAAAAGAGCTCGCATGGCCAAACATTTGAGCACATTTCCCCTGACGCATTAAAAAACAACAATAAAACAACTGACTAAGAAAATCCACAAGACCCCTTCTTGAACCACATTTTCATTATTCATTATTTTGAATAAATTAGCCTTATTATACTTTCTAAATGGAAACCAAATCTCAACCGCTGCCTGCATGCCTGCGGATTTGCGATAAACGAGGACAAAATAGAAGCGGAGTGATGGAAGAGAAAGAAAACCCCATTAAACTATGTCTCAGTGGTTTTCCCCAGCCAGCCAGCCTCAGCTTCTGCAGCCTCTGACCCCAAAACCCTCCACCACCATTAACCAGCACAACTGCCCCACTACATAAACAGCCCTGACCTGCACCACAAAAACAACAGCAGGAGATTCAGGCAGCAGGCTCCAGCAGGCAGCAGTAACAGCAGCTGCAGTAGCAGCGACCGAAGCTCCTGGGAACCAGTGACCTGGCTCCCCCTTACTGTCTCAGCAGGGGGATCTGTGGCTAGCTGCTGCTAGCTCCTCGCCTGCTTCCTTCTCAGCAGAAGTCAGCCATTCTGAATGGGCGTGCTAGAAAACACAGAACAGAGAGCTATCCCTCTCTGAAGAAAGGAGCCGGAGCCAGTTTGTGACTTCCATTCTGCTTTTTCAGAATGGTTTGCGTTAGGATGTATGATCCTGATCTTGAATCAGGGTGTGAGAACGTTACATTTTCTATATTTTGTGTTGTGGAATGTTAATGAAATTGAATTAATTGGCAACCATAACATATTTTCTAGGGCAAAGACATTGAGAACAATGCCACGCTGAGCATCTATAGAGTTGTCCGTTTGTTCAAATGGCTTCAAAGAAACAGAGTGAATAACAACAACAAACTCAATATTTCTCACGTCCAGTCAATTTCTCAAGTCGTTTCTTGGGACCCATTATCTGAAGCTGTTGTGGTTTTACAATATTTTAAGTTTTTTTTTTCTCAATTCACAGCCCAGAATGTCAAGTTTCAAGTTTTATTAGTCAAACTAAATGCTTACTTGCCTGTTCCTTCTTGCCTACTCAACAACAAGAAGAAATAATAAGATGTAAAATATAATAATATGAACATAAAGTAAATGGCTCAGTAGAATAGAATACACATTTTAGCATAAGTACAGTGCATTCGGAAAGTATTCAGACCCTTTCTCTTTTTCCACATTTTGTTACGTTAAAGTCTTATTCTAAAACGGATTATATAAAAACAATTCCTCATCAATCTACACACAATACCCCATATGACAAAGTGAAAATAGTTTTTTTTAAATGTTGGCAAATTAAAAAAAACAGAAATACCTTATAAGTATTGAGACCCTTTGGTATGAGACTAGAAATTGAGCTCAGGTGCAACACCTGTTTCCAGTTCACCTGTGGTGAATTCAATTGATTGGATATGATTTGGAAAGGCACACACCTGTCTCTACAAGGTCCCACAGTTGACAGTGCATGTCAGAGCAAAAATCAAGCCATGAGTTCGAACACTCGAGGCTGTAATCACTGCCAAAGGTGCTTCAACAAAGTACTGAGTAAAGGGTCTGAATACTTCTGTAAAATTGATATTTCAGTTTTATATTTTTAATACATTTGCAAAAATGTCTAAAAACCTGTATTTCCTTTGTCATTATGGGGTATTGAATGTAAATTGATGAGGGACGAAACAATTTAATCATTTTTAGAACAAGGCTTTAATGTAACAAAATGTGGAAAAAGTCAAAGGGTCTGAATACTTTCTGAATGTACTGTATAATACAGGAAAGCACATTTATTATTCAATATTTACACAAAAAAATACCTTCATTGAGTTAACTACTAGAAAACCATTACTTATTCAATTTGAGCCTGAATCAGTACAATCGTTCACTGCTGCAGGTCAGTGACATGTAATAAGGACAAGATGGGCACATAACTGCTCTGTCAGCAGCATCTCGTGCTAGGATAGCATCTGTGAGTAAGATCTGCAATACCCCCAAATAGAAACTGATGTAATCTTATAGACAACTGTGGATCAGGATATGCTGTCAGCCAAGCCACTAAACCAACAACCAATCAGGGGGGTTCCAGACCCCAACCACACAGAACCAACTTTACATACCATTGGCAGCTCTCATCCACCAATAAGTATCTTAAATACTGAACATCATTAAAACAACAGCCAATGGGAAACTTATTTCCTTTCATCATAAAAAAGCATGTGGCTCCGTACCTGAGAGGATGAAGAAGATTCCGGAGATGAAGGCCAGGATGGTGCGCTGCGGCCGGATGTGTCCAATGTTACTGATGACGAAGGCAGTGAAGACGAAGAGCAGCGACACCATGGGGAACGGCGTGGCTGTCCGTACCATCTCTGATGAAAGGATAGAAGGAAACAGGATGAGAGAAAGACAGAAGAAGAGAGAAAGATATATTGAGAGGAGGGAGAGTGAAGTAAAACAATTCAATTGAACAAATCAAACATAGTCAAAAGATTCAACATTCTTTACATCGTTTTAAACCAAGTTTCAGTGTCCCATTGGGATAATGAAACTTAAGCTGCATTCAGTGGGAAATGCTTTCTGTTACACTCTTCCTCTATTTATGAATAATTAAGTTCATAAATAAATGAATGCACTATACATAACACATTGAACAAAAATGAATGGTCTAAACTGGTATACAAGTATGTGAATGATTTGTAGCTGTTATGTTGTAGATGTATTGTTGTAGATGTTATGTTGTAGCTATTATGTTGTAGATGTTATGTGTTAGATGTTATGTTGTAGATGTTATGTGTTAGATGTTATGTTGTAGCTATTATGTTGTAGATGTTATGTTGTAGCTATTATGTTGTAGATGTTATGTTGTAGCTATTATGTTGTAGATGTTATGTGTTAGATGTTATGTTGTAGATGTTATGTTGTAGCTATTATGTTGTAGATGTTATGTTGTAGCTATTATGTTGTAGATGTTATGTGTTAGATGTTATGTTGTAGATGTTATGTTGTAGCTATTATGTTGTAGATGTTATGTGTTAGATGTTATGTTGTAGATGTTATATGTTAGATGTTATGTTGTAGATGTTATGTGTTAGATGTTATGTTGTAGATGTTATGTTGTAGCTATTATGTTGTAGATGTTATGTGTTAGATGTTATGTTGTAGATGTTATGTGTTAGATGTTATGTTGTAGCTGTTATGTGTTAGATGTTATGTTGTAGCTATTATGTTGTAGATGTTATGTGTTAGATGTTATGTTGTAGATGTTATGTGTTAGATGTTATGTTGTAGATGTTATGTTGTAGCTATTATGTTGTAGATGTTATGTGTTAGATGTTATGTTGTAGCTATTATGTTGTAGATGTTATGTGTTAGATGTTATGTTGTAGATGTTATGTTGTAGCTATTATGTTGTAGATGTTATGTGTTAGATGTTATGTTGTAGCTATTATGTTGTAGATGTTATGTGTTAGATGTTATGTTGTAGATGTTATGTTGTAGCTATTATGTTGTAGATGTTATGTGTTAGATGTTATGTTGTAGATGTTATGTGTTAGATGTTATGTTGTAGCTGTTATGTGTTAGATGTTATGTTGTAGCTGTTATGTTGTAGATGTTATGTTGTAGATGTTATGTTGTAGCTATTATGTGTTAGATGTTATGTTGTAGATGTTATGTGTTAGATGTTATGTTGTAGCTGTTATGTGTTAGATGTTATGTTGTAGCTGTTATGTTGTAGATGTTATGTTGTAGATGTTATGTTGTAGCTGTTATGATGTAGATGTTATGTTGTAGATGTTATGTTGTAGCTATTATGTTGTAGATGTTATGTGTTAGATGTTATGTTGTAGATGTTATGTTGTAGATGTATTGTTGTAGATGTTATGTTGTAGCTATTATGTTGTAGATGTTATGTGTTAGATGTTATGTTGTAGCTGTTATGTGTTAGATGTTATGTTGTAGTTGTTATGTTGTAGATGTTATGCTGGAGATGTTATGGTGGGGATGTTACGCTGTAGCTGTTATGATGTAGATGTTATGCTGTAGCTGTTATGATGTAGATGTTATGCTGTAGCTGTTATGATGTAGATGTTATGCTGGAGATGTATTGTTGTAGATGTATTGTTGTAGATATTATGTTGTAGCTATTATGTTGTAGATGTTATGCTGGAGATGTTATGATGTAGATGTCAATGTGTAGCTGTCATGCTGTTATTTTCTAGCTTTTACGCTGTAGCTGTTACGTTGTAGCTTTCATGCTTTAGCAGTTATGTTGTAGCTGTAATGCTGTAGCTGTTATGTTGTAGATGTTATGCTGTAGCTGTTATGCTGAAGCAGTTATGATGTAGATGTTATGCTGGAGATGTTATGATGTAGATGTTATGCTGGAGATGTTATGTGTTAGATGTTATGATGTAGATGTTATGATGTAGATGTTATGCTGGAGATGTTATGATGTAGATGTTATGATGTAGATGTTATGATGTAGATGTTATGATGTAGATGTTATGCTGTAGATGTTATGCTGGAGATGTTATGATGTAGATGTTATGATGTAGATGTTATGCTGTAGATGTTATGATGTATATGTTATGCTGTAGATGTTATGCTGGAGATGTTATGCTGTAGCTGTTATGATGTAGATGTTATGCTGTAGATGTTATGCTGTAGCTGTCAATGTGTAGCTGTCGTGCTGTAGCTGTTATTTTGTAGCTGTTACGTTGTAGCTGTCATGCTGTAGCAGTTATGTTGTAGATGTTATGCTGTAGTTGTTATGTTGTAGCTGTTATGCTGTAGCTGTTATGCTGAAGCAGTTATGTTGTAGATGTATTGTTGTAGATGTATTGTTGTAGATATTATGTTGTAGCTATTATGTTGTAGATGTTATGTGTTAGATGTTATGTTGTAGCTGTTATGTGTTAGATGTTATGTTGTAGCTGTTATGTTGTAGATGTTATGCTGGAGATGTTATGGTGGGGATGTTACGCTGTAGCTGTTATGATGTAGATGTTATGCTGTAGCTGTTATGATGTAGATGTTATGCTGTAGCTGTTATGATGTAGATGTTATGCTGGAGATGTATTGTTGTAGATGTATTGTTGTAGATATTATGTTGTAGCTATTATGTTGTAGATGTTATGCTGGAGATGTTATGATGTAGATGTCAATGTGTAGCTGTCATGCTGTTATTTTCTAGCTTTTACGCTGTAGCTGTTACGTTGTAGCTTTCATGCTTTAGCAGTTATGTTGTAGCTGTAATGCTGTAGCTGTTATGTTGTAGATGTTATGCTGTAGCTGTTATGCTGAAGCAGTTATGATGTAGATGTTATGCTGTAGCTGTTATGATGTAGATGTTATGCTGGAGATGTATTGTTGTAGATGTATTGTTGTAGATATTATGTTGTAGCTATTATGTTGTAGATGTTATGCTGGAGATGTTATGATGTAGATGTCAATGTGTAGCTGTCATGCTGTTATTTTCTAGCTTTTACGCTGTAGCTGTTACGTTGTAGCTTTCATGCTTTAGCAGTTATGTTGTAGCTGTAATGCTGTAGCTGTTATGTTGTAGATGTTATGCTGTAGCTGTTATGCTGAAGCAGTTATGATGTAGATGTTATGATGTAGATGTTATGCTGTAGCTGTTATGATGTAGATGTTATGATGTAGATGTTATGATGTAGATGTTATGCTGGAGATGTTATGTGTTAGATGTTATGTGTTAGATGTTATGATGTAGATGTTATGATGTAGATGTTATGATGTAGATGGTATGCTGGAGATGTTATGATGTAGATGTTATGATGTAGATGTTATGCTGTAGATGTTATGATGTAGATGTTATGATGTAGATGTTATGCTGTAGATGTTATGATGTATATGTTATGCTGTAGATGTTATGCTGGAGATGTTATGCTGTAGCTGTTATGATGTAGATGTTATGCTGTAGATGTTATGCTGTAGCTGTCAATGTGTAGCTGTCATGCTGTAGCTGTTACGTTGTAGCTGTCATGCTGTAGCAGTTATGTTGTAGATGTTATGCTGTAGTTGTTATGTTGTAGCTGTTATGCTGTAGCTGTTATGCTGAAGCAGTTATGTTGTAGATGTATTGTTGTAGATGTATTGTTGTAGATATTATGTTGTAGCTATTATGTTGTAGATGTTATGCTGGAGATGTTATGATGTAGATGTTATGCTGTAGCTGTTATGATGTAGATGTTATGCTGTAGCTGTTATGATGTAGATGTTATGTGTTAGATGTTATGTTGTAGATGTTATGTGTTAGATGTTATGCTGGAGATGTTATGATGTAGATGTTATGTGTTAGATGTTATGATGTAGATGTTATGTGTTAGATGTTATGATGTAGATGTTATGATGTAGATGTTATGATGTAGATGTTATGATGTAGATGTTATGCTGTAGATGTTATGCTGTAGATGTTATGATGTAGATGTTATGCTGTAGATGTTATGATGTAGATGTTATGCTGGAGCTGTTATGCTGTAGCTGTTATGATGTAGATGTTATGCTGTAGATGTTATGCTGTAGCTGCCAATGTGTAGCTGTCGTGCTGTAGCTGTTATTTTGTAGCTGTTACGTTGTAGCTGTCATGCTGTAGCAGTTATGTTGTAGCTGTAATGCTGTAGCTGTTACGTTGTAGCTGTTATGTTGTAGATGTTATGCTGTAGTTGTTATGTTGTAGCTGTTATGCTGTAGATGTTATGCTGTAGCTGTTATGCTGTAGATGTTACGTTGTAGCTGTTATGTTGTAGATGTTATGCTGTAGTTGTTATGTTGTAGCTGTTATGCTGTAGATGTTATGCTGTAGCTGTTATGCTGTAGCTGTTATGCTGTAGATGTTATGCTGTAGCTGTTATGCTGAAGCTGTTATGGTGTAGCTGTTGTGATGTAGCTGTTATGTTGTAGATGTAATAATGTAGCTGTTATGATGTAGCTGTTGTGATGTAGATGTTATGCTGTAGCTGTTATGCTGAAGCTGTTATGGTGTAGCTGTTGTGATGTAGCTGTTATGTTGTAGATGTAATAATGTAGCTGTTATGGTGTAGCTGTTGTGATGTAGCTGTTATGGTGTAGATGTAATAATGTAGCTGTTATGCTGTAGATGTAATAATGTAGCTGTTATGATGTAGCTGTTATGATGTAGCTGTTATGATGTAGATGTAATAATGTAGCTGTTATGATGTAGCTGTTATGATGTAGATGTAATAATGTAGCTGTTATGCTGTAGATGTAATAATGTAGCTGTTATGATGTAGCTGTTATGATGTAGATGTAATAATGTAGCTGTTATGCTGTAGATGTAATAATGTAGCTGTTATGATGTAGCTGTTATGCTGTAGATGTAATAATGTAGCTGTTATGGTGTAGATGTAATAATGTAGCTGTTATGATGTAGCTGTTATGATGTAGCTGTTATGCTGTAGATGTAATAATGTAGCTGTTATGTTGTAGCTGTTATGCTGTAGTTGTAATGCTGTAGCTGCAATGCTGTAGCTGTTATGCTGTAGCTGATATGTTGAAGCTGTAATGCTGTAGCTGTAATTCTGTAGCTGATATGTTGTAGCTGTTATGTTGTATCTGTAATGCTGTAGCTGTTATGTTGCAGCTGTTATGTTGTAGCTGTTATGTTGTAGATGTTATGCTGTAGTTGTTATGTTGCAGAAGTTAAGCTGTTATGTTGTAGCTGTTATGCTGTAGCTGTTATGTTGTAGATGTTAGGCTGTAGCTGTTATGCTGTAGATGTTATGTTGTAGCTGTTAAGCTGTAGCTGTTATGCTGTAGATGTTATGTTGTAGCTGTAATGCTGTAGCTGTTATGCTGTAGATGTTATGCTGTAGCTGTTATGTTGTAGCTGGTATGCTGTAGATGTTATGCTGTAGCTGTTATGCTGTAGCTGTTATGTTGTAGCTGTTATGTTGTAGCTGTTATGTTGTAGCTGTTATGCTGTAGCTGTTAAGCTGTAGCTGTTATGTTGTAGATGTTATGCTGTAGCTGTTATGTTACAGCTGTGATGTTGTAGCTGTTATGCTGGACCTGTAATGCTGGACCTGTTATGTTGTAGCTGTTATGTTGTTGATGTTATGCTGTAGCTGCTATGTTGTAGCTGTTATGCTGTAGATGTTATGTTGTAGCTGTTATGTTGTAGTTGTTATGTTGTAGCTGTTATACTGTTGCTGTTCTGTCATAGCTGTAATGCTGTAATTGTTATGCTGTAGCTGTTATGTTGTAGCTGTTATGCTGTAGCTGTTAAGCTGTAGCTGTTATGCTGTAGATGTTATGTTGTAGCTGTAATGCTGTAGCTGTTATGTTGTAGATGTTATGCTGTAGCTGTAATGTTGCAGCTGTTATGCTGTAGCTGTTATGTTGTAGCTGTAATGTTGCAGCTGTTATGCTGTAGATGTTATGTTACAGCTGTTATGATGTAGCTGTGATGTTGTAGCTGTTATGTTGCAGCTGTTATGCTGTTATGATGTTATGTTATGTTGTAGCTGTAATGCTGTTATGCTGATGTTATGTTACAGCTGTTATGCTGCAGCTGTTATGCTGTACATGTTATGTTGCAGCTGTTATGCTGTAGATGTTATGTTGTAGCTGTTATGCTGTAGCTGTAATGTTGCAGCTGTTATGCTGTAGATGTTATGTTACTGCTGTTATGCTGTAGCTGTGATGTTGTAGCTGTTATGTTGCAGCTGTTATGTTGTAGCTGTAATAGCTGTTATGCTGTAGATGTTATGTTACAGCTGTTATGATGTAGCTGTGATGTTGTAGCTGTTATGTTGCAGCTGTTATGCTGTAGATGTTATGTTGCAGCTGTTATGCTGTAGATGTTATGTTGTAGCTGTAATGTTGCAGCTGTTATGCTGTAGATGTTATGTTACAGCTGTTATGCTGTTATGCTGTACATGTTATGTTGCAGCTGTTATGCTGTAGATGTTATGTTGTAGCTGTTATGCTGTAGCTGTAATGTTGCAGCTGTTATGCTGTAGATGTTATGTTACTGCTGTTATGCTGTAGCTGTGATGTTGTAGCTGTTATGTTGCAGCTGTTATGTTGTAGCTGTAATGTTGCAGCTGTTATGCTGTAGATGTTATGTTACAGCTGTTATGCTGTAGCTGTGATGTTGTAGCTGTTATGTTGCAGCTGTTATGCTGTAGATGTTATGTTGCAGCTGTTATGCTGTAGATGTTATGTTGCATCTGCTATGCTGTAGCTGTGATGTTGTAGCTGTTATGCTGTAGATGTTATGTTGCAGCTGTTATGCTGTAGATGTTATGTTGTAGCTGTTATGTTGCAGCTGTTATGCTGTAGCTGTTATGTTGTAGCTGTTATGCTGTAGCTGTTATGTTGCAGCTATTATGCTGTAGCTGTTATGTTGCAGCTGTTATGCTGTAGCTGTTATGTTGCAGCTGTTATGCTGTAGATGTTATGTTGTAGCTGTTATGCTGTAGATGTTATGTTGTAGCTGTTATGCTGTAGCTGTTATGCTGTAGATGTTATGTTGTAGCTGTTATGCAAACATCATGCTTGGTTTGCACTACATGCTAACCAATAACTCAGGCTACTGATTATGTGTCTTTTTTTATATCTGTCTGCTTGCTCTGCAATGATTTGTTGCCTTGTCTATTTGTCTATTCAGTAGTGCTGTTACTTGTATTGTAGTATGTCCCTCACGCTGTTGCCTGTTCCTACAATGTTTTGCACTGTTGCCATAGATCTCCCATCATGTAGTGTTGTGATGTCCCGCTTGTCGTGAATGTGCTTTGTCTCTGCCTATTTTGTTGTACTGTTGTCTGCCCTTAACAATGCATGTGCCATGTTGTCTTGTTGCCATAGGTCTCCCGTCATGTACTGTGGTGGTGTCTCTCCTGTCGTGATGTGCTTTGATCTCCACTGTCTGCTGATGTATCTGTGCTGTTGCCAAGTGTCTTCCGTGTGTTGTTGTCTGTCTTGTCATACACTTTTAATCTTCGCCCCCTGCCCCACAGGAGGCCTTTTGCCTCTTGCTGTCATTGTAAATAATAATGTGTTATTAATTCAAATGAGTGAACACATGAATTATACAGAAAAAGATGGTCATCTGCTTCACTTCCTTCCTTTCTTACACGACTACAAAGTCTTTATGAAGTAGTTACACAGGTTGACTTGGGAGCAATTGTGTACAGAAATACACGCTTTATTTAATATCAGCCCCCACCATCCTAATTCAATTGTATCACTTGTCAATCACAAAGAAAGGAAATCATATAAAATAACGATGAAGTAACATTCATTCCCAAGAGAAAATGTTTATCATTCCCTACAGTTTGTTCAGCCTGCAGCATGCTTTATAGAACAATGTACTGTAGTAAAGTCAATGTCCTTTGTCCTAGTGTGTCAGGTTCCATTGTGGTCTATACAGTCCACTTTTGGGCCACAATGTTGTACAGTTTATAAGGTTTTCCAAGTTTCCACATCTTAAATAATTCTAATAAATTCAGCAAAAAAAGAAACGGCCCTTTTTCAGGACGCTGTCTTTCAAAGATAATTCGTAAAAATCCAAATAACTTCACAGATCTTCATTGCAAAGGGTTTAAACACTGTTTCCCATGCTTTTTCAATGAACCATAAACAATTAATGAACATACACCTGTGGAACGGTGTATGACTCTGAAAAAACACAAAAAAAAGAAGATGCCCAGGGTCCCTTTTCATCTGCGTGAATGTGCCTTATGCATGCCTCAAAGAGGCATGAGGACTGCAGATGTGGCCAGGGCAATAAATTGCAATGAGTGTTAGATGCCTAAGACAGCGCTACAGGGAGACATGATGGACAGCTGATCATCCTCGCAGTGGCAGACTATGTGTAACAACACCTGCACAGGATCGGTACATCCGAACATCACACCTGCGGGACAGGTACAGGATGGCAACAACAACTCCCCCGAGTTACACCAGGAATGCACAATCCCTCCATCAGTGCTCAGACTGTCCGCAATAGGCTGAGAGAGGCTGGACTGAGTGAGGGCTTGTAGGCCTGTTGTAAGGCAGGTCCTCACCAGACATCATCGGCAACAACGTCGCACACAACGTGGGCACAAACCCACCGTCGCTGGACCAGACATGACTGGCAAAAGTGCTCTTCACTGACGAGTCGCGGTTTTGTCTCACCAGGGGTGATGGTCAGATTCGCGTTGATCGTCGAAGGAATGAGCGTTACACCGAGGCCTGTACTCCGGAGCGGGATCGATCTGGAGGTGGAGGGTCTGTCATGGTCTGGGGAGGTGTGTCACAGCATCATCGGACTGAGCTTGTTCTCATTGCAGGCAATCGCAATGCTGTGCGTTACAGGGAAGACATCCTCCTCCCTCATGTGGTACCCTTCCTGCAGGCTCATCTTGCCATAACCCTCCAGCATGACAATGCCACCAGCCATACTGCTCGTTATGTGCGTGATTTCCTGCAAGACAGGAATGTCAATGTTCTGCCATGGCCAGCGAAGAGCCCAGATCTCAATCCCATTGAGCACGTCTGGGACCTGTTAGATCAACGGGTGAGGGCTAGGGCCATTCCCCCCAGAAATGTCCGGGAACTTGCAGATGCCTTGGTGGAAG